>NW_026867305.1:0-279338 GCF_026571515.1 Ruditapes philippinarum | reverse complement strand
TCACTGGGGAAAAAATAAATTCAGGAAAAAATTTTTTAACCTTAAACTTATCAAGAAAGGGGTTCAAATGATAAAAAAAATTACAATTAAAAACCCCAATTTTATATACATTAAACGAAATTAAAATGTAAAGGCATTTTTTGGGAATATTGAAATTTTGTTTTTTTTTTTAAAATAATTTTAACCCCACCATTTTTAAAAGATTTTACTCTTAGGGGCATAAATGCCAAAAAATGTTTTTTTTATGCTTAAATTGCTAAATATTTTAAAATTTTGATAAAAAAGACACCCCTTTTAAATGCATTTTTTTTTTTATATTGTGTAAAATACGGAAAAACGAAAGTCATAAATATTGTCAAAAAAATTTGGCAAAATTTTTTAAACCCCTTTTTTTGGAAAAATTGATAGTGATAATTTAAAAGTAACCCAAATAAAAATTGCCCAATTTTTGCATGATTAAAACCATAGTTTACCCCATTTTTAAATCTGATATTGTGCAAATTTGGGAAACTATTTGTACAAAACCCGTAGGGAAAAAAATCAAGGAAAAAAAAAATTATATTTTTTTTTTTTAATTTCTGGGGGCCATATTGCGGCCATCTTGGTTTTTTTGGTATTTTTCCCCGGGGCGGGCGTAATTTTAAAGAAAGGGGTTTTTTAAAGAAACTACAAACAATATGTTTTCATAATGGCAAATGTTTTTTTTTGGGTGTTTACATGTACGGAAAATTTTGAAATAAAACCCCCCGCCTTTCTTTTTGGGAACACCTAAAACATCCAGGTCGCTGAAACCCGGCCCAATTTTATTTTGTTCTCCATATTTTTTTTGACTTTTT
This sequence comes from Ruditapes philippinarum, assembly GCF_026571515.1. Taxonomy (NCBI): domain Eukaryota; kingdom Metazoa; phylum Mollusca; class Bivalvia; order Venerida; family Veneridae; genus Ruditapes; species Ruditapes philippinarum. Next base: position 278,502 of record NW_026867305.1, on the reverse strand, counting down.
TTGGAAGTTTAAAAAATTTAATTTGGCAAAAATTTAATTTCCCCCTTTTGGGGAGACAAATTTGCTTAGAATGCATGACACAACATAAAAGGTCATGGTTGGAAAAAAGGTCAAAAAAGTAACTTTCCCAATGTTTCTTGTAAAGCCCCGGAGAAAAACTTTATTTCCCCACGGGAAAAAATATAAAAAAAACATAAAAAATATTCTTTCCATAATCCCAGGCCCTTTAGTAAAAATACTTTAATTTCCCCTTAAATCACGCCCTGTGTGGTAAAAAATTTCATTTATGCAAAGGGGTCACTTAAAATTTACATATAGGAAAAGCAAAAAAAAAATAATTTCCCTTCCCAAAACCCCGTTTGCCTATAGTCCCTTTGTAAACCAGTCCCAAAAAACCAAAAAAATTTTTAACCCACCCCAAAGGGGCAACTTATTTCATATCGAACACATGGGAAAAATTTTTAAAAATCATTTTTTTTTCCAAAACCAATGCCCAGACTTAGTTTTTTGGGTTTAAAAAAGCATTGTAAAAAACCTTAAATTTTTATTTTTAAAAACCCTTGAAAAATCTGGCCCAAAAAGTTCCCAAAAACCCCCAGGAGTTATTATCCCTTTGGGGTTTATAAAAAAAAACGTTTTAAAAAACTTTCCCTTCCCCAAAATAAAAAAAAATGCTTTGATTTTTTAAGTATGAAGCATTCATTATTTTGACCATATAAATTTTATGTAAACGATTAAATCATATAATAGTAATAATACACAAGAAAACTTCTAAGTTTTGGAAAAAGTCTTTGATCCGTAAACAATCGGGTCAAAGTTGACCTAACCCCAGGATTTTATTATACTTTGTGTTATAAAAGAAAACGTTTTAAAAAAACTTTCTTCTCCAAAAATTTAAAATTTTTTGGATATTTAAGTATGAACCCATTCTTTTAATAGACCATAATCAATTTATTCACGAAAAAAAAATATAATAGAAATAATAAAAACCAAGACACTTTAAGTTTGGAAAAGTCATGATCCGTTTGATTGAAATTTAAACCTTTCCCAAGGGTAAATTAATTTACATAAGTCTTACTTATATTTTAAAACCCCCTTTAAATAAAATCACCCCTTTTAACCCCAATTTTTTTAGAGCTTTGGTAAACTTTTTTCTAGAAAAACTTTACCATTTTTTCTTCAAAATAAAATAAAATGGCGGGGCCCGGGTTTGTACGCCAATTTAAAACCACTTTTTGTTGATACCCTTAAAGGGTTTGGGTTTAAACAAATCTGTTTTCCCAAGGGAAAAAATAACCAAAAAGGGGTAATGCCCAAATTTCTACAAAAGCTACGGAAAACAAAATTTTTTTAAAACAGACAAATGACGTAAAATTTAAATTTGTCCAAAGGACCAATTGTTGTCTGGGGCCCCCAAAGAGACCCCTGGATTTCAAAATCCGACACCTCCCCCGTAAAGGTAAGTTTCCCAAGGCAAAAAAATTAATAAATATTATCTGGATTAAAACAAGAGCCGGTTAAACCGGGGTGATGCTCCCGGCTGGTTTTGGACAAAACGCCCGACGACTAATGCCCCCCCATAATTTTTGGGGGAGCAAAAAAAGGCCCCCTGCCTAGATTCGATTTTTATATAAAAATTTTTTTAAAATGCCCGGGAAAACCACAATGCAAGCCCATTTGGTTGGAAAAATTTTGGGTCTTGTGTTCCCCTTTTGTTTGGGTTTCAAATAAATGGCCCAACGGGTATAAAGGTGACCTAAAAAATTTGAGACCTCGAAAACCTATTTTTCTCTTTTTTGAAGCTAATGTGACTTTATGATATGCTTTAATTGTTTTAATGTCACATTTTTTTTCTCAATATGAGGGTTACCATTGGCATTGTGCACAGTTATTTATTGTACAGCTTAGTTTTTGTGTCATTCTTAACAACATGCTTAAAATGCTAAAAAGTTGAAAAATGTCATAAAAACTTTCAGTGTTGTGTTTTTTTTTTACTTCTCCGTTTGCCATTGGCAACAGAAACATGTTGAATATTGACAAACAAATAAACAGTCTAAGTTTCCTTATTATGTAATAACTTAAGTACATGCCAAAGTGCAATAACATGTTGACTATTCATAGTTTTAATTATCATAACAAACCAGGTAACAAAATACTTAGGAGAACTTAGTTTTCGTTACCCCACCCACAAATTAAGGAATTATCAGAATCCACAATTCTTTTACAATAAAGATAAGAAATAACGGGTGATATTAGTATGATCTTGTTTCAAGACTTTTGTAATATATGGTAAAAATATTCATTTACACCGCTATGCCTTAGCTGGTAGGAAAAAAATGTCAGCCTCATAATCAATTTTTTGATAATTTTTTTCATGCATTTTTTAGCAAAATTTATCTATGAAATTCAGAGAATATGAAAAAATAATGGAAATGCCCTCCATTTTCATATTGTTCCATTAGGATGTGAAGTTTTAACATCACTTGTACCAAAATAAATACAAAAAAGAACTAATTTTATCATATAGATTGTGATTAGCCATTTTTCAATAATTTGGCGGCCATCTTGGCGGCCATCTTGGATTTCTCAAAACGTACCATGATTTGACATGTCTACCCAAGATTTTTGTAAACTTCAAACATTTAGCTTTACATTGGTATAACATTTATCTATGGACCTTTTTTGCTCACAAAAGGTCCTCAGGGACTGTACTAATAGGCACTCATTCCCCAAAGCTAGTGATAAAAGTTAGCACGCTTCTTAAATGTTGGTGTTAAACACTGTTGTCTGTTGATAATATTTTAACACAAGCATGTATTCAACGTTTTACTTTTCTTTGTTGATTAAAGGAAAATCATTCAAGACAGTTTTCTCTTGGCTTTAGTATACTACCCAACTTTGGTTGCATTGCAAGACCAATCAGAACACCTCATCTATTATATAAATAGATTATTATTAATCGGAACTTTTCGGTTATTATAAATAATAATCTCAGTTCATGCATATCAAATTGTTCTACCACACGTTTTTTTATGTAAATTAAATAGAGGGTGTGATGTGTGACATTTAAAATGTTAATTTAAATCGTCTTACTTAAATTTCGGAGTTGACTGTTGAAACAATAATTATTTGTCTTTTAAATTTCAAAATAACGTATGTGAGAAGTTAGCATTGAACAAGCAAAAAGGCATTTCAATTTATATAGGGAAGTCAATGATCTGCTGTAATGCTCAGCTGTTTTTGGCATCTAGCGGGGCATTCCGAAATATAGTGTAAAAATGCTCTGCTGCAATACTCAGCTGTCTTGGCAATCTAGCAGAGCATTCCTAGCAATAGTGAAAAAAATGCTCTGCTGGAACGCTCAGCTGGCTAGGCATTGAATCTAGCAGGGCATTTCTAAATATAGTGTAAAAAAGCTCTACTGGAATGCTAAGCTGGCTAGGCAATCTAGCAGGGCATTACTAAATACAGTGTAAAAATGTTCTGCTGGAATGCTAAGCTGGGCATTACTAAATATAGTGTAAAAATGCTCTGCTGGAATGCTAAGCTGGCTAGGCAATCTAGCAGGGCGTTACAAAATACATGTATAGTGTTAAATGCTCTGGTGGAATGCTAAGCTGGCTAGGCAATATAGCAGAGCATTCTTTAATATAGTGAAAAAATGCTCTGGTGGAATGCTTAGCTGGCTAGGCAATCTAGCAGGGAATTCCTTAATATAGTGAAAAAATGCTCTTGTGAAATGCTAAGCTGGCTGGGCAATCTAGCAGGGCATTACTAAATATAGTGTAAAAATGCTCTGCGGGAAAAATTGCCCAGCGGGCCAAAGGCTTAGCAGGGGGCCTTTTTTTCCCCAAATTTATGAAAAAATTAAAGTTTGGTTTAGGAAATTTTTACAGGGTTTTTCCTTTAATTTTAAATTTTTAAAATTTTGCTTTTTTTAAAAGCTACTAAAAGGGGCAAATCTAGCAGGGCATTCCAAATAATTTTTAAAATTTTGGTCTGCGGGAAAATGCCCCAGCTGGCTAGGTTTTTCTACATTTGTATTTTTAAAAATAAGTGTTTTTTTGGCCTTCTGTAACCCCCTTTAGCTGTCTTGCCAACCAAACCCGGGAAAAATTCCCTTTAAATAAAAGGGAAAAATTTTGCCCCTCTGCAATTTTTCTTTTTGGGCCAAAGCAATATAAAAAATTTTCTTAATTTTTTATTTTAAATTTGCGTTTTTTTCCTGAGCGGCTGGGGCCAACCTAGCAGAAAAAAATTTTGAAAAAAAATTTGTGAAAAGGGCTTTTTTGGAAAAAGGAAATTTTTCAAAGGACTTCGGGAAAGAAACTCGCAATTTTTCGGGAAATTTTTTTGGGGGAAAATTAGAAAAAAATTTAATTTTTTTACTTGGGGCCCTTTTAAAGAGATATTTTTAACGGGCCCGAACTTTTTGAGGGGCCTCAAAAGGATTTTCCGGGAATTTTTTGGGTTCCAATTTAAATATTTTAAAATTTTTTAAAATTTCGGGAAAATTAAATTTCAAAGATTTCGTTTTTGTTGGTCTGCAAAACGGAAAACTGGGACACTCGAAAGTTTTCAGAAGGTTGTTCTTGATTATTGGAAAAAATTTCTTTTTTTAAAAACTTCAGGGCCTAAAATAAATCCATTTTTTTTGCCTGGGGCAAATGTTGGAGCACTTGCAAGATTTTCAAAAATAAGGGGGGTTTCCCAATAAAGAGATTTTTTGGGAAAATTTTTTTATTTTTCAAGGGACCCGCCAGAGAAAATATTTTCTTGTTACGACTGTTTCTGGGACACCCCTCAGGGGGTTCCCTAATGGAAAAATTTGACATTTTTTTGACTTCAAAGGGGCCCCCAGGGGCCATTTTGTCTGGCCGACGGGTTTTTTTGGGGAAAATTGCAGACTTTCAGGAATTTTTGATCCCAAGGGGGAATTTTTTAAACAATTTGATTCTGGGGAACATTAAATTGTCCACGTTGGTTGCGATTTGATTTTTGGGACATTTTCCCAAGATTTAAAAGGGAAGGGGGGTGAAAGGGAAAATAATCATTTTTTTGACTTTTTGGGGTTTTTAAAAGCCCATTTTTTTTGGGATGGGGGTATTTTTTTGGTTTACTCGCAAAATTTTAAGGAATTTGGTGCCAATTTAAAACATTAAATTGGGAAATTTTTTTATTTTGAGGGGAAACCCACCAGACCCCCCTTTTATTTTCCTTTTGGACTAAATTGGGGGAAAAAACTCGAGACTTTTAGGAATTAGGGGTTGCCAAAGTTTAATGAAACTTTTCTGACTTCAAAGGGAACCGCCAGGAAAATTTTTTTGGGTTTTTTCGACTGATTCTTTGAGATCGAAGATTTTTCAGGATGTTTGTGTTATTGGTTTAAAAAACTTTTTTTAATTTTTGGGGACCCTTAGTCAGAAGCAAAAGCTTTTACTCTAAATTAATTATTTTTGCTTTTAGAAACTAAAAACTTTTTAAAATCTGCAATTTGCCAAATTATCATTTCGAAGCCCAAACGAAAAAAACCTTTTTAAAAGTAAAAAATTAAAATTATCTCCTTTTGGCCCCAAAAATTTTTCTGAAAGTCGCAAAGGTTTCTAAAACCCAGCCCGCAGCCAAACAAAAATGGCCCTTCGGGAAGGCCCTTAGAAATTCAAAAAATTTTTGTCATTTATCTCCCATTAAAGGAAAAAATTCCTGAAAGTTTGCGTTTGCCCCCAAGAATCAGTGGGCAGACCAAAGTTTTAAACATTTTCCCTGCCCGTAGAAGTAAAAAGTCATTTTTCCATTGGCAAAAAATATTTTAAAAAAAAGTCACGGGTGCCAAAAAATTTCATTCAGCCCCAACGAAAAAACTCCTGGGGTTTGTTACAGAACCAAAAAAAGGGCATTAATCCATTATTCCCGAATCCGGGAAAGTTTTGGGAGGGTCAGTCGGGGGCCCGGAAAGACAAAAAACCGGGTAACCCGACAAAAAAAAATTTTTTCAGAGGAAAAGGTTTAAAATTGGGGAAAATGCAAAAAGCATTTAAAAGGGGAAAAATATTTACCGTTTTTAAAATCCCCTGCAAAGAATTGTTTCTGCCAGCTCGGCATTCAGCAGAAAAAAAACAAACTTTATTTAAGAATGCCCTGTTAGTTTGCCTAGCCAGCTCTGCATTCCGGCAGAATATTTTTACACTAATTTTTAGAATGCTCTGCTGGATTGCCTAGCCAGCTGAGCATTTTTAACACTATATTTAGGAATGCCCTGCTACATTGCTTAGCCAGCTGGGCATACCAGCAGAGCATTTTACTCTATATTTTGGAACGCCCCGCAAGATTGCTTAGCCAGCTTAGCTTACCAGTAGAGCATTTTACACTATATTTAGGAATGCTCTGCTAGATTGCTTAGCCAGCTGAGCATACCAGCAGAGCATTTTTACACTTTATTTAGGAATGCCCTGCTAGATTGCTTAGCCAGCTGAGCATACCAGCAGAGCATTTCTATACTTTATTTTGGAATGCCTGCGGGGTTTCCCTACCCAAACTTTTTTCAATTTTTTTTGGGAGATGCCCCGCTAAAATTTGTTTACCCAAACTGAGAATTTTAACACTATTTTTTGGAATGCCCAAAAAAGGCTTACCCAAAGCTGACAAAAACAGCAAGAGCTTTTTTTACACTAGATTTTTAAAAATTTGCTCCGTTTGATTGTTTAGCCAGCTAAAAGGAAATACCAGCAAAACCCGGGTTTTTTCTAACTTAATTTTGAAATCCCCTGCAATTTTTGCTTAGCCAGCTGAGCAAAACCAGAAAGCTTTTCCAAAAATATTTTTTGGGAAATGCTTGCAGATTCCCTTGCCCCCCAGCTGAGAATAACAGCAAAAACTTTGTTTCCCTATAAATGTAACCCTTTTTTTCCCTTAGTCCCCTTTTTAAATTTTTGCTAATTTCTCACAAAAAAAAATAAAAAAGTTTATGAAAAAATTTAACATGGTTTTTAAAAAAAATTAAAATGACATTGGGGGGCCCTTTTTGTCAGTTTTAAGTTGTGCTAAATTTAAATTTATTTTTCAAAAAATTGACTGAAAAAGGGTTATTACAAAATTTAAAGTAATTTTGAAAATTTTAGGATAAAAATAAGTATCCCTAAATATAAAAGGGAAAATTTTTAAAAATTGAACTTTTTGGGTATTTTTCCGAGGGCATTAATTTAAAAAAAGAAAGTCATTTTTAGTTATTATGTTCAAAAAATGAAAGTACATTATAAAAATTGAAAGGAATTAGGCAAGATGAAAATTTTGTTTTGATTTTCACCTTTTCATCTTATATCCTTGGATGGGCGGGCATTATGCATTTAAAAAAAATACTAATACATACTGTTTATATTATTCTATTAATGTCAACCCTAATCAATGAATTAAATAATACAATGTACAAATAATTTGTAATAAATTGTTATGCACTTCCGAGTTTTTTATTATTTTTTTTTCTTAAAAGTTTGTTTTCATATCTTCATAGTAATGAATTTTGTACGTTTTCTGTCTGGATTATTTTATTAACATAATAAGGCACATAAAAAACACTAACTTTACAATCATGAATGTTTAAATAAAATGATGCGAATACTTGATACAAAACACTAAAATGACTACATTATTATGCTGCTAGTTCATAGTAAATTACTTATGTTACAAAGTGTTGGCAATGTTCTAAGGTTTCACTTTGTTCAAAACTTAAATTTAATTACCATATTATTAAGCTATTTTCTTCAGCAGCCACTTAATTTGATAATCAAAAATGTCTTGGCTGATAATCATCAAATGCTTTCTGTATTGCAGATAGATTAATGAATGTGGCTTTCAATTAAAATAATATGTAAATACATGTGTATTATTATAATCAATATTAATTTAACTCTATTAATTGGTTGAATTGATTAATAACCAACACAGAATCAAAACAGCTTTTAACTGACAGTTTTGGTTGGATGCTGCAAACTGACCAGTGAAAGATATTATTTTGTGTAATTGATTATAACACTGGCAGTAGAATTTGTGTCCAAAAATCTTGAGGCATTTATTCTTGGAGTTTGGGAATTTAGTATGCTTTTGGCCAATAATGATATTTTATTAGACTGGTAAATATTCAATAAAATCTATAAATAGTTTTAAATCTTTTTACAGCTCAGTGTAGTATATTAGTGTAAGTATCTATTTTAAATAAGAGCTTTACACAGTTGTAAGGCAGTCTAAGACTGACCAGGATGGGTGGTGTGAAATGCTGCAAATATGCAGCTCGAACCTATGTACAATGGTGGCGTAAAAATAAGGACAATTTCTAACACGTTATTGTATGGTGGCTGATTTGTGCCATTTGTGTAATTAACGGGGGCGCGGGGCGAAGTTTTATTTTACTTAACTTCGCCCAGCGCCCCCGCCGTTTTATTTCTTAATTCTCGCTCCGCGCCCTCGCAGGGCGAAGTTTTATTTGTTAAACTTCGAACCCATGGAGTGCAATTGGAAATTTCTGACATAAGGATCATACAGGTCGCAAGATCTTGTTGGTCACTACTGTATTGCGTGATTAAGGAAATGTATCTTTAAAAAATTGATGTGTTGATGCATAATTTATAGTTCACGTTGATTGAATGCACTTATAGTATACATGTATCTAGCACATATTTGAAGCAGTTTGAACGCTTTTGCTATATCAATATCTCGAGAAAATGCACTATCAAATGTATATACATTAAACTAGCACATATTTGGAGCAGTTTGAATGGTTTTGCTAAATTCATTTCACGAGAAATGGCACTGAACTTGAGATCGTAGTGGTTACTACCCCAATTATTGTGTTTCAGATAGTGTCATATTTGATTTATGAGTGCTAGTATATATATTTGTTAGAATGCTGCTGTATTTGCTAAAGTTGAATGACCTACATGACAGTGTTGTATTATAAATCATAGAATGGCTGGGCACGACTATTTTTCAGTATTCAATTTGCCGGAGCCAATAATAATATATTGGTGAAGCCAATATTATATGTTATTGGCGGAGCCTTCGACTGGAAAACGGAAAATCTCCCGTTCACCATCCGAAGTCTAGTGGCGTGAATGTTGAAACAGTGGAAGAAATCAATTGTTGAAAAAACCCACCCGCCCTCCTCGGTCAATGACGAGTGTGAAGTGTCAAAAATTTGAGCTTAAATTTAATATTAGCGTCATGCTTGTTTCGTTGATTCTGTCCTCTTTTTATATGTTTTCAGATTAGCCAACATAAACGACGTGTTTCAAGACAGCTAGCCCTACTTAAATACTAGACAGGACTGATTTTAAGAAGATATGAATGCTAGAGGCATTTTATAGTACAAGTAATATCTTGAGAGTTTTAACCTAATATGGGTATGCTGAAGACGATGAGGGTGGATACCAAGATAATAAAATTGACCTTGACCTTCAAAATGTCAATTCAAAATGGCCGCTTAAAAATACTAAAATAAGTCATTAAAACTATGGTACAATTTGATGCAATTAATTATTCTTGTTCAAAATCAAATGATTATTCAATATGAATCAGATTTTTAATGAGATTAGCCCAAATATAACGATAATAAGCCAATGGCTCAATAAACAGTATAAGACTAAAAGATTGAAAAAAATCACTTTTTATGTTTTGTTTACTTGAATTATATTTTTAAACAATAAACTTAGTTTCAAATCCTTCTTTATAAATATTACCAAAGAATGAATATTTCGTAATGACGAATTAATATTTCGTAATAACGAATTATTATTTTGTAACTACGAAATAATATTTCGTAATTACGAAATAATATTTCGTAATAAGGAATCAATATTTCGTAATTAAGATTTTATATTTCGTTAAAACGAAATAATATTTCTAATTGGGAATTATTATCTCGTAAAAACGATTTCAATTCCGGGAGAAAGTGTGGAAAATGTCACTTCAGGTGTTCCCGTAATTTTCAACATTATTTGTAGCTATGATTTTTTTAAGTTGTTCATTTTGTTTTCATTTATTTTGCACTTATTAAAGTATTTATGGTTTTAAAATTAATATTTAATTTAATTATTTTGAAATGTCAAAAAATGTCATTTCAATGCCATAAACACAACACAAAACGAGACAAAAGTGTTTTAAAATTATACTGCAACCCATCCCACCCCTACCCCCAACCCCGACGCCCCCCCCCCCCCCCCAAAAAAAAAACAACAAATAAAACAAAAAACAAAACAAACAAAACAAACAAAAACAAACAAAAAACAGTAGGTCTTAAAAAAGGGAAACAGTAGGAATCGAACCATAGACCTCTCACACATCAATCACTTAACCGGCAATGCTACTGTGGTAGTAACGATAACGTTTACATTTTTAGCAGATATGACTTTCACTTACATTAGTTTTATAGTTTACTTTAAGAACAGTATTCTCACTCGTGGCTACGCCACTCGTGGGAATACTGTTTTTAAAGCCCACTCGATGAAATAAAATTTCATCTTACACACAAACAAACAAATATCCTCTATTAATTCTCGCAAACTTTACTAACGAAATCGAAGTGGAATCTAATATTTCAATGAGTGCTGTAATGTATTCATAATTTACAGGTCAATAAAATAAGACTATACAAAATAAGCAATTAGGCTGTGTATACAAACAAATAAAATATTGTTGTTCCAACATGCAAAAGCGGGATTAAGTATGCGCAAAATCACCACAAAATCTTTTTAAAGGCGACATGTGACACATTATAAAATTTATATATAAAATAAAAGATACCACCTTTGTTAAGGCTTTTCTCTACTATTAACTAAAGACATAATAATAACATAGTTGCACGTATTTAAAAATGAATTAAGGCAGTATGAAATTTTAAGAATATGTTTATCCTACTTAAAACATTATCAGGATCAAAAACTCCTGTTGTAACCCAAATATCTACGACATTATGGCTCTATCTCAATCTATGAAAGTTGTTTTCTACCTCAGGTTTATATATCAAAATGTGTTAATTGAGTGTTGAGCAAACTAGGTAAAAAATAGCCAACTTACAAATTTTTACAAATCCTACTTTTTAAATGGTTACAACAACATTTCTGTCCCATTCATTTATAAAATGTGTAACTTGCTGAAATATTGAAATTAATAAAGAGCCGTTTTTTCAGCACATTGTGAACATTACACATGTATGCTGCATGTACGTTTTTTTGTGTGTGGTTTTGTTTGTATTTGTTGTTTTCTGCTGAAAATAATGTCTGCATAATTCATTTTTTAGATTCAATTATAACTGCATTAAGGTATACGATGGATAAAAAGTCAGCTTAAACTTAGAAGTGTATACTTCATCATATTCTTAACAAAAATTACAGAAAACACCAAATGCTTACCATCTTGTTTAAAAATAAGTGACTACAGTAAACTTCACTTATAGCGAACACGGTTATAGCGAACTTCCGGTTATAGGGAACAATTTATTTTGGCCCGAATTTTGGCCTTCTTTATTTAATATAAAAATATATGGTTATAGCGAACACGGTTATAAGGAATTATCGCTTATAAGGAACTCATTTCTTAGTTCCAATTTAGTTAATAGTACAGCAAATTACACTTTTATAACGAACTCCAAAATATTGGCTATCCGTAAATAGATCCCGCATTTTCAACTTTTGTTTTCATTCGCACGGATTAAAACTCGGGCGAATGTACCGTTTATCGTTGTATGTACTTCAATACATCTATTCAAATGAATTTGTATAGTTTTTATTTTGGATATTTTTAGCATGAGCTCTTTTCACCAAGATAAAACGGTTATTTATTTATTTTCTTCAATAGTTTTGCTCGAGTAAAATAACTATAATAACTTATAATCGGTTTTCAACAAAATCATGCATGCTTGCAAGCATGATCCATAGCAAACTGCAAAGTACGCTTGATTTAAATGAAAAGAAATCTATATCTTACATTAGTAAAGTCACCCTTAAATTATAATAGAAGATGTTCAATATAAAAGGAAGGAAAAATCGAAAATCTTGTTTATTCTCAAGCATGGAAAGAAAACGAAAATAGTTTAGAAACAAAATATTATATGTTATGTGAAATTGAGATAAGGAGTAAAACTAAAACTGAAATAGCAATCAAATTCCAAAAAGTACGCTTTCGGTTAGTGTGTCTAAAATATAATGGTAAACAATCAGTTCGTTATATGTAAATCTGTTCGCTATAAAAACTCCTGATACAACGAACTAATTCGCTATATGCTTACAAGGAACTCCGGATATAAGGAACAGGTTTTGAATGTCCCAGTGAGTTCGTTATAAGCGGAGTTTACTGTATTTAATTTGAAATTTAAAGTTAAAGTTAAAAACAACAACAACAATAACAACACCATATTTTCATCGAGTCATAAATTGTCTGAAACCGGGAGATTGCTATGTGTGCTTGCTTTACCATGGCAGCTCTCGAAAATTTTGGAATTCAGTCACGGTGTTGAGAAAATTCTACAAGAAGATTATCACATCATTTGATATACATTAGAATTCCGGGTACCCTCCAATAAATCCAGGATATCTTAAAGTAACAGCAAAGTTATCTATAAAAATATTACTTGTAATAAATCGAGTAATATTTATTTTGACCATATATAAAAGTCACGTGGGTTGGCTACATAGTAGAGGTGTTAAAATATAATTGTAATACACCCTTTGTTAGCCATTGAAATAGTATTTAATGTATAAAGGACTTTCAAAAATGGTTATTATTCAGAGCGGGCGCTATGGTGCAGTGGTAACACTGTCTGCCTACAAATCAAGGGGTCGTGAGTTCGATCCCCCGCTACTCCACTGAACGAATAAATGACTACAAGACTGTCAAAACCAGGACATTGACACAGAATGACGGCAACCATAGTATACAAGAGAAGACCTTAACGGAACAGGAAACAAGTACCGAAAGTACAAGACCGAAGACGACGACCGATAACAGAAGGAAGAACGGAGATAAGAACTGACAACAAGCGAACAGAGACGATGATCGATAACAGAAGAACAGAGACAGGGACCGATAACAGAAAAACTGACAACAAGCGAACGGAGACGAGGACCGATAACAGAAGGACAGAGACGAGGACTGAAAACAAAAGAAGAGAGACAGGGACCGTGAACACAAGAACTGACAACAAGCGAACAGAGACGTCGACCAATAACAGAAGAACAGAGACAGGGACCGATAACAGTAAAACTGACAACAAGCGAACGGAGACGAGCACCGATAACAGAAGAACTGACAACAAACGAACAAGGATCGAAAACAGAAGAACAGAGACAGGGGCCGATAACAGCAGAACTGACAACAAGCGAACAGATACGAGGACCGATAACAGAAGAATAGAGTCGGGAACCGATGACAGATGAACGGAGAAGAACGAAGACGAGAACCGATAACAGAAGAACAAAGACGTGAACCGATAACAGAACAGCTGACAACAAAAGAACTAAGACCAGGACCGATAACAGAAGAACGAAGACGACGACCGATAACAAAAAACGAGCATCAAAACCCAAGAGTACTCAGAGAAAGGTGCCTTTAATTAATGTATATTTTGCATGCACATGTTTAACCTCCTCACACATACGCAGTAGGAATCTGAGTAGTCACGTTATATGCTTGCATAGAGTGCCAGATAAAATACATGAAAGCTCTATATCTAGCAGATAGGGCAGGGAAGAGTGAATGTTCGCTGCGTAAACCCTAAATACAGGTCTCTTATGTTTAAATGCCATAAAAAATTCAGTACTATCTTTAATATTACTTCTATATTAGTATTATATTGGCCTATAGAAAAATGTCCACCATCTTGGATTATTCGGCCATATTGGATTGTTTTGTTTTTTTAATTCTGTTTTGGTGTCTAATTTGTTTTACCTAAACATGCTTTGTATCAAATTTCAGGTTTTTTCCTTTCCTTAAAAGTTTTATTTGATATATCATCCATTTGATATATCATCCATTTCATGTTAAAGAAATTTGGCGCCCATTTTAGTGGTCATTTCAAATGGCCATTTCAATAGTCAAGATCAAGTTTTTCAATTTGGTATCCACTTTTACCGGATTCAGCATACCTTAAATAGGTTAAATACACCAAAATACCACTTGTACTACAAAATGCCTCTAGCAAGTTATAGGGAGCCAAATTCTTAAAGTCAGTCCTGTCTATACCACGGAAGATGTATCTTTAGGAAAACTGCTTTGGCTAAAACTACCAGCAGAGAGAATTCGACCACGGTACGACTCCAGAGATGTGTTATGTGAACTTTCAAATACTAGATTTCACTTGTTGTGTCTGCTAAATTTGCATTTTGCGACCGGCGAATAGACATTTTGTGATACTGGCATACTGGTTTCTGCTTCCCAGAACCAATTTCGCGCAACAGTGTCAATGCTTTGTTGTTTCTCATATACATTTTTGAAAATTGACTATTTTGTGAATGAAGAATTGAAAGACTGGTATTGTTTGAAAAGCTTTGATCAATGATTTTCTAGAACATACTGTTCCAAAAATTTATACAGTTTGTTCCATTTGCTTATTTTAATTTTGTGTCATTTGTTCGTTTTGCTAGGGATGCCCTAACAGGGTTTTGTATGCCCGGTATCCCAACCTTTTGACTTTTGTATTAATGGAGTCGTGCCCATAAAATGCCAAAGATTAACTAAGACATTACTCAGTGAAACAAGTCACATATGCCACTATGTATCACTATAAAATAAAAATTAGTTTATAGTTTGATATTGTTTTGTTGTTGTCCCAAATAATGTGCTGTGAGGACGTAGTTCTGATTTCCAAAACTTGAATAACCGAAGGCATAAGATACGTTACCAAATCTAACCATTATTTATGATATTGTTCGGTCAAGCTTTACGTTTCCAGTACGTATAAATTTTGCGAATTAATTGATAATGGAACAATTTTAACATATTTTATACCATTTTGCTAAACTACAAATAAAGCAAACTTCTTTGTCTGTTTCTCTGCAATATACAGCATTTAAAACGACTTTTGTCCGCCACAACACTTATAGAAACCTTGCGAAATTTCGCGAACCGCTTTGAAAATTCAATGTTAACATTTGGGTTCTAAAATCGTGCTTCTTCTTTAAAAAAAACAAAAAAACTTTACTTTTTATATTCTTTAAAAAGATACTCGGCCGAAGTCAAACTTGTTGACTTGCATAGGGTAAGCTACTACTAACTATGCTAACCGCAAACAGAACATTTTATTTGTCCTCAATAGTTTTATTTCAGTTCATTTTTACCCCCATTAATTGTCATCTTAAATTTAAACAATAATACTTACATTATTTTAACCAAAATGGAATTTGATTTGAATAGGAATTTATAATAAAAGATTTAGTAGATACTGTACACTAATTCCACGGAGAATTTTGCAACTGTAAATTAGTCTAAAGTTCGTTTCAATCGTCTTATGCCCGGTTCGAGAAGAGAATATAATGACTAGAACAGCTTAGAAAATGAACCCAATCGAACGCAAAGGTATCAAAAATTCTGCCTATATTCATTTCTTTACTGTTAATTTTAGCGGGTGAAATCAGACGGCCTTCGGCCGAAAAATACAGGATGAAAATAACATGGTTTAATTCTCAACTTTCGGCACGGTAGTCCATGCATAATAATGGCCCATCCGCCCTTTCAAACACTGTGAGTACGGAACGGACATGTCACCAGTCATGCACTTAAATATTATAATGTCGAACATGGTTCGAACAGACAAGTTCACTCCTTCCAGTTTTCGAGCTCAGCCATGCGACTCAACAACCTGCGCCTATTGACCACTTATTAATGGTCAGTTTCGAGACGACGTTGTTTATTATTTTGTCAAGAGGGCGGCGGAGTGCTAAGTTTTCAGAAATGTCTGAAATTTTAAGGCTTATGCTTAAGTTTGGAGCCTTATTTTTGATACTTTGTTATTTAAAAGTTTATATATGGTTAAATTAGGACAGACTTAATTAATGTCCGAGGCATTATTATATGGTTTATCTTTTCTAGCGTGTCACCACTGTCTGCATTAATAAGATTCCTGGTGTCAGATTCTTGGCTAAATTAATTACGTCACTTACATAACTGATTTAATCACATTTAAAAAGCGGAAAACGCAATTAAGATTCCTAGCTTTTCATGAGAAAAAAACTTATAAATAAGACAAAGCAAAAAGAAAAGGAAGACAAGAAATACCCTGGGAATATTCCCGACATTTGTTTTCCGAGATTTGTTTTTGTCTAGTTCCGCTAAGCCTACTTTCTGATGTCTAGCCATACAATAGTACAGACTTTGTTCATCTATATAAAAACTTAAAGTTTACTCTGTCAGTGCCAGTCAGCAAATTTCAAAAGTACAAGTATGTGTTTTCAGATGTTGTAAGTGACCTATTGTATAACGTCTTTTGTCAGATATTAAATAACCATAATGCGCTAATCACGTACATATAGTTGAATCTATGTTGTTTTTTTATTAATACAAGCGAATTACATGTATTATGATTACTCTAAAGAAATGAAATACTAAGCATATGTTTTTTAGTTTTACTCAGTGTGCGTCTTTTTATATTTAAAGCAGATTTATATTTTATGCTAAACATTTTCCAATGTCTAATATTGGTCAATCACCATTATAACAGTCAATACATTGAAATGTATAAGCAATTATCTCAAATTGGCAATGCAAAAATGACCATAATGTCACTTTAATGTGTCTATATTGACCTTAACTTTTTGTAACAAAACTGTACATAAACGTTCTTTTTAGCACAAAGTAGTTAGAATTGTTTTGAACACAAGTCACTGATTTAGGAAAGTATTTTGAAAATGGTAATAATATCATTAACTTATGAAATGTAAAAATAAACGATTGGTACATAAACGTTCTTTTTAGCACAAAGTAGTTAGAATTGTTTTGAACACAAGTCACTGACTTAGGAAAATATTTTGAAAATGGTAATAATATCAACTAAGATTATATAAAACTTATGAAAACTAAAAATAAATGATTGGTGCTGAATTCCCAGCTAATTTCATTTCGTCTGCTGTAAGATTTTTTGTGTCACATTATTTACATTTTACCTTTTGGATGATAAACTGTATTTACAAGAAGACAGGGAATACAAGTTTTACGTCTTTAAATGGCATGGTGCACAGTATTAAACATGTATCACAATTCAGCATTTTATTGAGCTAACACAGAATCAGTATTTCTCTGAAGTATTTGGACTGTGTTGACCAATTTCATGAAGAACGGCAAGTGCTATGTTCATACACACATGTACAAAGTTAACTTATAATTGTGATCGAGCACCATTTGCATTTAGCATCAATGTCTAATTTTGTTGTATATTTTAACAATTGAGACAAGAACACTTAAGAACAAAAATAGATATAGGACCAGTTAGAACAAAATATCCTTCTGGCATTTTAAATGTTATAAGTTTTTTCGCACCTAATAATCTTTATAAGACGGAGCTAAGAGATTTACCCATGTTACATACTATAAAGATTAAGATAAAAGATAAACTTGTTTTTCAGACATAACTACTGGACAAAATGTTATGAGGATGAAAACCTTGATGTTGATCTGTGTCTTCATCATTATGCTGTTCGGTATTTCCTAAGCTACCGTGCCATGGTACCTAACCAAACACAACTCTCTGATAATAGAGTACTTTCGGAAAGATTTTAAGATCTATGAAATCGTAGTACTTTTTGAACATTTTCTATCATATCATCCTGAACTCAAAAAATCACAAAAATTACATTAGCCAAAGGACTTGTATCAAAGTTTGCTAAAAACTTTCTATGGAAGGCTTTTACCGTCTAGTTTGTAAAACATACAGCATTGAAAATGTTATATGCCATTTTTGTTTTTAGATTTCATGCAACTAATGTTGCAAACTCTTGAAATGGTGGTAGTGCATTAGAATGGGTCATTTCTTAAACAGTCTTTGCATGAAAAGCCTGCGTGTATTGGGGATCTTAAAAAATCAAATCTTAACACATGTATTGTACAAGTTAATGGTCCTTTTTAAAGATTTCCAACTCCGCAGCCTGTAAATATTAATTTATAAAGTTTTTACATCACAATATATGTATGTGTAACCAAGGTAATAGAGATTGCAAGCGTGCAATTTTCATCAATGTTTGTCATCGTTTTCTTACCAGGTATGTGAATATATTCGACACCAGGTATGTGAATTTATTCGATTGTTTTAACGTTTGGCAATTCTGTGACATTTTACATAAAATACATGTAGTATTTCTTTATGTATAGGCTTACGTATTACGAGATTAACTGCACTATATGAATCGACTTCTGGTTGTATCTATTCTACCAAGCCCTGGTTACAAAAAGGCTGCCCGACGAGAAATAGAACCTCGGTCTCCCGCGTGACTGGCAGGGGCACTTCAAATATACCAAAAGTCACAGGGGGAGAAAGATATGCAGCCAGACCGGGACTCGAACACGGAACCCCTTACAGGGCTAGTTCTGTCCGACCGAGCATACACATCATGTTCCCAGATACTGAAAAGATTCGTACCGTGGCATATAAGTAATACGTGTTATTACAAGTATGTGTAATTAGATTCAAACGTCTTATTTATTCGCAATAAATAGCAACCATACTTTATAGGATGTATTATGGTATTTAATAAATAATTTTTATTTCAAAATAATAATTGATATTCGTAATAAATGCTGACTTAATTTCGCGTATTTTTGTTTAAACAGATAACAACAAACATTTTTTAAAATCTACAACCGTTCTTTATTTCGTTTTACAAAATTGTTGAATTATATATAAAACAAATGTACTAGATATGTAAAACAAAAACTGCACCTGAGCTTCATTATATTAAATTTAAAAAAAAGATATGAAATACAGATAAGCATTTTTTTCTTAAATATAAAATAAAAAAAAATACAATAAACACTGAGGAACAGCTAAGAATAAACACTGCCATCAACAAAAACTTTAAGTATTTACGCCACAAAAGACATGAAAACATGCAATATTTCTACAAAACAACACATTTTTGATGCGTTACTGATAAAAAACTAAGAAAACCATAAGTGTTCTAGCGAAGCTTTTGAAAACATAAGATAAATTAGGTAAATTAGCAACGCTAGAGTGTCTGTATTATTATTGAAGTCAAGATTTTTGAAATCGTTGTCAGAGTGTTATTTTTTCATTTCTAAATATTCAAAGGAAAAAAACCAAACACAGTATCTAGCCAAAGATTTCCTAGTTAATTTTAAGAAAATGTATACATTGTATAATGTATATATTGAATAACTTTCGATTTTCGGAGAATGACCTCTTTTATATCTAATGGAAATCACATAGTCTTTCTCAATGAGCATACCCCCAACACACAGCACGTCGAAAAAAGGAATGTTAAACAGGTATGTGAAGTTGGCTTGTACATTGTACATCGTAGGTCAGCTTGTAATTCGCTAATTACAAGCTTGTAGTTAGGTATTCAGCTTGTAGATCGGCTTGTACATTGTACATCGTAATTTAACTTGTAGTTCGCCAATTACAAGTTTGTATATCGGTATTCAGCTTGTAGTTCACCCTAACTGCACCAGCACTCATAATATTTGAATTACAAGCTAGTAGTTGGATATTCAGCTTGTAGTTCAGCCCAGATACCTCAGCATACGTTATATTTTAATTACAAGCTAGTAGTTGGGTATTAAGGTTGTAGTTCGGACCAAATACACCAGCATACATAATACACAATATTTGAGTTACAAGTTTGTAGTTCGGTATTCAGCTTGTAGTTCAGCCCAGATACACCAGCATACACAATATTTGAAATACAAGCTAGTAGTTGGATATTCAGATTGTAGTTCAGCCCAGATACATCAGCATATGTTATATTTTAATTACAAGCTAGTAGTTGGGTATTCAGGTTGTAGTTCGGACCAGATACACCAGCATACACAATATTTGAATTATAAGCTAGTAGTTGGATATTCAGCTTGTAGCTCGGAACAAATACACCAGCATACACAATATTTGAAAATTTACAAGCTAGTTGTTGGGTATCCAGCTTGTAGTTCGTACCAGATACACCAGCTTACATAATATTTGAATTACAAGCTAGTAGTTAGTTATTCGGCTTGTAGCTCGGACCAAATACACCAGCATACGTTATATTTGAATTATGAGCGAGTAGTCGGGTATTCAGCTTGTTATTCGGACCAAATACACCAGCATACACAATATTTGAATCACAAGCTTGTAGTTGGGTATTCAGCTCGTAGTTTAGCCCAGATACATCAGCATACGTTTTATTTGAATTACAAGCTAGAAGTTGTGTATTCAGTTTGTAGTTCAGCCCAGATACATCAGTATACATTATATTTGAATTACATGCTAGTAATTAGGTATTCAGCTTGTAGTTCAGCCAATATACACCAGCATGCACAATATTTGAATTACAAGCTAGTAGTTGGGTATTCAGCTTGTAGGTCAGCCCAGATACACCAGCATACATAATATTTGAATTGCAAGCTAGTAGTTGGGTATTCAGCTTGTAGGTCAGCCCAGATACACCAGCATACATAATATTTGAATTGCAAGCTAGTAGTTGAATATTCAGATTGTAGTTCGGACCAAACACATCAGCATACGTTATATTTTAATTACAAGCTAGTAGTTGGGTAATAAGCTTGTAGTTCCGACAAAATACATTATCATACATTTTTATTTGAATTACAAGCTAGTAGTTGGGTATTCAGCTTGTAGTTCAGCCCAGATACATCAGTATATATAATATTTGAATTGCAAGCTTGTAGTCGGGTATTTATCTTGTAATTCGCCCCAGATACATCAAAATACAAAATAATTCAATTACAAGCTTGTAGTTTTGTATTCAGCTTCTTGTTCGGCCCAGATAAATCAGTATACACAATATTTGAATTACAAGCTAGTAGTTGGGTATGCAGCTTGTAGTTCGGACCAGATACGCCAGCATACACAATGTTTGAATTACAAGCTAGTAGTTGGGTATTCAGCTTGTAGTTCGGACAAGATACACCATGATACACAATTTTTGAATTACAAGCTAGTAGTTGGGTAATAAGCTTGTAGTTCCGACCAAATACATCAACATACATTATATTTGAATTACAAGCTTGTAGTTGGGTATTCAGCTTGTAGTTCGGCCCAGATACATCAGTATACACAATATTTGAATTACAAGATTGTAGATGAGTATTCAGCTTGTAGTTCGGCCCAGATAATATTACAAGCAATATTTCAGCTTGTTGTTCGGCTCAGATAATATAACAAGTAATATACAAGCTTGTAGTTGTGTATTCACCTTGTAGTTCGGCCGAGATAGATCAGCACATATAATATTAAACTACAAGCTGAATACCCTACTACTAGCTTGTAATTTTAATATTGTGTATGCTGGTTAATTTGTTCAGAACTACAGGCTGAATATCAAACAGCAAGCTTGTAATTCTTATATAAAGTATGCTGATGTATCTTGGCGGAACTACAAGCTGAATACCCAACTACAAGCTTGTAATTCAAATATTATGTTTGCTGGTGTATCTTGGCTGAAATACAAGCTGAATAGCCAACTACTAGCTTGTAATTCAAATAGTGTGTATGCTGGTGTATTTTGTCCGAACTATAAGCTGAATATCCAACTTCTAGCTTGTAATTCAAATATTATGTATGCTGGTGTATCTTGGCTGAACTAAAACACTTCCGCTTTCGTTTTAGGAAGTAAACAAATAAAAATGTAAAAATAAAACTCGTCAATAAACCACTTTTATCAAGACTTGGAATTCTAGAAATGGATGTATGTGAAAAATGATGATTTCTACAATAAGATGGTATATTTTTAACGGAAACTGAATTTTGCTTTTTGAAATGAACGTTTATAGACTTTTTCATATGTATAATGAATGGGTGGGATATCGCAGGTAAAAGAATTTACATGTACATCACACCTGGCAAAAATTTCGTCACGCATCACTTAACCGCTTGAATAAACTTACTGGACAGTTTATAATGGTCATTGGACTTAGTCATGAGTCAAAGGACAAAGCGCGGACATTCTTCAACTAATAGTGAAGGTGATACAAGTACACATACACTTGACACATCAATATTTGAAGACCCGATTAATTCCCCTTGTACAGAAAAGAAGAAAAAGAAAAAACAAAAAAGTAAAAACAAAAAACAATGGATGAATATATGGAAAAACAAGAAATTTCTGGAAACGAAATATTAGAAAAAAAGTTAGATTTGATAAATGAAAAATTGTGCAATGTTATCACGAAAAGTGATATATCTTTGATTAGAGAAATAGTAAAAGATACTATAAATGAAATGAAAGATAAATTTCTTAGTTCAATAGTTAAGAAAATTGAGGTAATCGAAGGTAGCGTGCATGATCGCGCAATTGAAATACAAAGAATCAATGAAGAAATGAAATCGAAAAAGAAAGAAATTGATGAATTACACGAGAGAACAAACTATATACGCGACAAAATACGACAGGAGGCAGAAGACCACGAAAAGATCACGAATGATATGGAGCAGTATAGTCGCAGGAACAATATAAGAATATTCGGTGTTCCGGACGACATAGATCGCCAAACTTCACAGCAGACAACTTCACAAGTTGTACAGCTATTAAATAAGCATTTGTCTGTGTCAATTACGGAGGAAAATATCGACATAGCGCACCGTCTGGGGAAGTTCAATGGAAAAAACAGACCGGTAATTGTGAAATTTGTGCGCAGGCAGGTGAAAAACGACATTATGCAAAATGTAAGTAAGCTGAAATCAACCGGGCTCTATATAAGCCACGATCTTACTTGGCTTAATCAGCAAGTTTTGTCATCGCTGCGTCTTAAAGACACAGAACGAGTAAAAAAATGTTGGTGCAACGATGGTATACTCTATGGTACATTTAAAGAAGAATCAAACGGAAGGTCTTTCTTAAAAACAAAGGAGGTGAAATTTCGGGAATATAACTACTGGCTTAATTTACCCTGGCCTGAAAGGAAAAACAAGAAATGACACTTAACACTGAATGGAGATATTTGTGTTTGTTGGTGTGTTTTGTTTTAAATACATTTTGGAACAAGACTTGAAAACTTCCCTCTATCATAAATAACTTATCAATGTTTTTTATGTGTTAATATAACGTTGTTTTTTTTTTGTGGGTTGTTTTTTAATTCATACAATGAAATATGTTTTTTTTCCTTAAGGTAAACTTGTTATGCTTTCGACTGCAAGAATACCTAATTTAAGGATAACACAATAGATTAATGAAATTCGTTTTTTTTTCCTTTTACATCTTTAAGATATCTTGTTTCTATTTCGAATATTTTTTCTTTGCAAGATTCTTAAGGATCAAGAAAATTGATTTTACTCTTCATTTGTGAATTGTCTTTATATATAACTATATATTTCATTTCTTTTGAGACTCTAAAACCGAGCCTTGATAAATGATTAACTATTGTTTTTCTGCAATTTTGAAGTTGATACCTTCTTTAAAGAAAAACAACAAACACATGTTAAAGTATGCCTATTTTGTTGTATTATGAACATACATATATACTTTTTGTTGTATTATGTACATATATATATACTTATGCGTTCGTGTATATAATGTTTTGTGTACCTAAGGATTTTTGATATTACCTCCTTTATAAATGCAACTTAACTGTATTTAATGTTAAAATCTTTAAGATGCAGTTTTTCAAAAAATCTTATTATACTCTTTGGCTATTAAGATAACATTTCTTTCTGTCATAAGTATACAAGTTAATTTTTTTTTCTAACAACTATTAGCTTAATTTCAAAATGAGTATATATAAACTCAGTTTCATATAATATTAAGTATTGACGCTAATATATCAATTCCTTACAAATGCAATTTATCTGTATTTAATGGTGACATCTATTAAGTGCAGTTTTTCAAAATAAATCTTTTTTTACTTTTGGCTTTTAAGATATCATTTCTTCTGTCATTAGCATACAAGTATAAAAAAACATTTCTAGCAATTACTTTCTAATTTCAAAATGACTATATATAAATATGTATAGACTGCAAAGTTTCTAATTATGTTAAGTATTGACGCCAATATATCAAAAGTGTAAGAAATATAAATGCTTCAATTTTTTATTTGTAGTAAAATGGTCTTGGTTAAAAGAGGTTTATTGTCAAACCTTTTTGAAATATTAATTCAAGTATTTTTTGTTGTGTATTCGTTTTTTGTATTGTATGTGAGACGCAATCTGCAATAAATGTTAATGATGTTTTTTGGTTATATTTTAACTTATCTCTTTTATTTTTTCTGCATTACTTCAATATGGTTGAAAGTAATATAAATGTCTTATCTCTGAACTGTAGAGACCTGAATGGGTCTAAAAAAAGATCATCCGTTTTTCATTTTTTAAAACAAAAACAGTGTAACATTTATTGTCTTCAAGACACACATTTTACGTTAGATATGTACAAAAAGATATACTGTGAATGGAATAATGAGTGTATTTTAAGCCCTGGAACATGTAACTCCAGAGGGGTAGCGATTCTTTTTAATAATAATATTGACTACAAAATCCATAACAAATTTATTGACCCAATTGGAAATTTTATAGTATTAGACTTAACCATTGAAGGGCAGAAGATTACTCTAGTAAATTTATATGGCCCAAATACTGATAAACCCGATTTTTTTAATGAAATATTCAGTTTAATTGACAGGATAGGGAATGATTCATATATATTATGTGGTGATTACAATTTAGTTTTAGACCCATTAAAAGACTACTTTAACTATAAAAATATTAATAACAGTAAAGCTAGAGATACGGTTTTGATTAATATTGGTCAAAGAGATATGGTTGACCCGTTGAGAGATTTATCCAACTTTAAGACGATATACATGGCGTAAACGCACGCCTCTTCAGCAAGCAAGACTAGATTTCTTCTTAATAACTTCAACTTTGTTCCACTTTGTAGAAAATGTTTCCATAACTACAAGCTACCAATCAGACCATTCCATTGTAATATTAAACTTAAAATTAGACGACTTTAAACATGGCAAAGGCTTGTGGAAACACAACAATTCATTATTAAAGGACATTAACTATTTAAATACTATAAACGAAAAAATTGACGAAATAAAAATACAATATGCATTACCAGTTTATAATTTTAACAACATTACTGAAATTCCAGATAATGAAATTCAATTTACAATAAATGATCAATTGTTTTTAGAAACTCTTTTAATGGAACTGCGAGGGAAATCTATATCATATAGTAGTTATGTAAAGAAGAAAACTAATTTAAACAAAGAAAATATCATTAAAGAAATAAATGATTTAGAAGCCGATTTAACTGAAGATAAAATGACGCACCTTCGGGACCTTCAAACAGAGCTTCATAACTTAAATGATTCGCAATTGCAGGGCTATCTTATTCGTTCTAGAGTTAAGTGGATTCTTGAAGGTGAAAAACCTTCACAGTACTTTTGCAGCTTAGAGAAAAAAAAATACACTTCTAAAACTATTTATAAAATTCAAAAGGATGACGGAACAATTGTTAAAGAACAAACAGCAATTGTCGAAGAATTAGAAAAATATTATCAAAACCTATTTATGGCAAAAATACACAATGAAAATGACGATTCCTTTGAAAATTTTATTTCAAACATAGAAGCACCTGTTTTAAGTCCAACAGAGTCAAATGCTTTAGAAGGTCAAATAAATTATCATGAAGCAACTTTAGTTTTACATAACATGAAAAATAATAAAAGTCCAGGATCTTCTGGTTTCAGCGCAGATTTTTACAAAGTTTTTTGGAAAAAGATAGGAGTTTTTGTCGTTAGAGCTTTTAATAACGCATATGAATCAGGCAAACTTTCCATAACTCAAACACAGGGAATAATTACATGTATTCCTAAAGACAATAAACCAAAAGAATTTTTAAAAAATTGGAGACCCATAACTCTTTTAAATACAGTTTATAAAATTGCTTCTGGAGTCATTGCAAATAGAATTAAAAAAACTTTAAACAAATTAATTAGCAAAGATCAAACCGGATTTATTAAGGGTAGATATATTGGAGAAAATTCAAGACTTATATACGACATTATGCATTATACTGAAGAGAAAGATATCCCTGGTCTTCTTCTTTTAATTGATTTTGAAAAAGCTTTTGATTCTTTGTCCTGGTCATTTGTTCAAAAAACATTGTCTTATTTTATTTTTGGAATTTCTATTAAACGATGGTTTAATATTTTTTATAAAGACGCACAGTCTGCTGTAAGTCAATGTGGATTTCTGTCAAATTTTGTAACTATAGGTAGAGGCTGCAGACAAGGAGACCCGCTTTCTTGTTACATCTTTATTTTATGTGCTGAAATTCTCTCTCTTAAGATAAGAAACTGTAAAGAAATAAAAGGTATAAAGATAAATAATTTAGAACATAAATTATCTCAATTTGCGGATGATACAACTTTAATATTGGACGGGTCAAATAATTCCTTAAATCAGGCACTTGATGTGTTATCGAAATTTGCTCATATATCTAGACTAAATGTAAACTTTGATAAAACAAAAGTAATTTGGATAGGAAAAAATAAATACTCATCAAATAGTATAAAAACGCGATGGAAATTATCATGAAACCAACATAATTTCAAAATGCTGGGCATAACTTTTGATGTAAATTTGAAACAAATGATACACATAAACTATGAAGATAAATTAATTAAGATTCAAAATTTAATAAATCATTGGAAAAGGAGAATTCTCACTCCAATAGGAAAAATCGCAGTTATCAAAACGCTTTTAATTTCAATTTTAAACCATCTTTTTATAGCCCTACCATCACCACCTCAGAACATGATAAATAAACTTAACAATATGTTTTATGATTTTATATGGCAAGGAAATGTTAAAATAAAAAATACTGTTATGGTTAAGGACTATTCAGAGGGAGGTTTAAAAATGTTAAACTTACATGCTTTTATAATGGCTTTAAAGATAAGCTGGTTCAAAAGAATGATTAGCGATGCCTGTTGGAAAAACATTATTATAAATGAATTTGATATGCAAAAATTATTTCACTGTGGAAAACATTACATAGATAAAATTGCAAAAAGCATTTCAAACGTTTTTTGGAAGGACACTTTTAATGCTTTTTCTACATATATAGATAAGTATCCTATAAATAACGAATCTTTCGCAGAACTACCATTGTTTTATAACGATAAATTACTAATTGGCAATAAAAGTATATTTCTTAATTCATGGTTTAAAGCCGGTGTATATTATATCGGAGATATGTTTGATTCTTACGGTGCTTTTCTCTCATTAGAAGATTTTAATAATATATTCAGGCTTAATGCAAACTTTTTAATCTTTCATGGAATTAAAAAAATGATAAATGAAATGATGACAAAATTTAATTTTAGTATGAATGACGTAAAAAAAACTTGTGGACCAAAATTGCCTCCTTATCTAAAAAACATAATTATTAACAATAAAGGATCAAAACAGACTTACAATTTATTGAATACTAATAACACACAACCAACAAGTAAAGCAACCTGGATGAAAAAGCTTGATCTTCATTTTGAGGAAAGTAAATGGAAAGAAATTTACGAAATGCCATTTAAAATAACAAAAGATTCTAGGATACAGTGGTTTCAAATTATGATTATTCATAGAATAATTGGCACTAACTATTATTTACATAAAATTAAATATAATGATAATCCTCTTTGTACCTTTTGTAAAAATGAAAACGAAACAATCGAACATTTGTTTTGGCAATGTAGTTTTGTAAAGGACATCATTGATATCTATTTCAAAACAAAAAAGAATATTTTTCCGTCATTAACTGCAGACGAAATGATTTTTGGCTTAACAGATGAAAGTCCTTTATCAAAAACTAAAAATCTAATTTTAATTTACTTTAAGATGTATATTTATCAATGTAGAATGCAAAAGAGTATTCCCACAGTTTTTGGAGCTAAAAAATATATAACATATTGTTACAACATTGAAAAAGAGACTGCAATGATAAATAATAATGTTGAAACCTTTAATTCCGCGTGGAATTCTTATCTAATTTTCTTTTATGCAGATTAACACAATATTTTTGTTTTCTTCTTCTTATAATTATTATTACTTTTATTATAATTATTATTACTATTATTATTATTATTCTCTACATATATGCAGACTTAAACTTTTAGGCTGTATTGACCAATACAAAAACTACACATCAAACTATTATATTTTTACCCCGCTTAAAATGGCTTTAGAGATAAGTAAATGACTGAAAAGATGAATAGATATGATCAATAACAATATCAAAAGCGCAGACTGCAGTGAGAGAGTGCAGATGAATGAGTGTAGTATGTAAAATGAATTATTTTTCTTTTATGATATGTTCTGTTTTTTACTTTGAATTCATTTATAGTTATATGTTTATATACCCATGCTGTAAATACAATGTTTATATATTTATTTGATTCAATAAAAAAAAAAAAAAAAAAAAAAAAAAAAAAAAAAAAAAAGCTTGTAATTCAAATAGTGTGTATGCTGGTGTATTTTGTCCGAACTATAAGCTGAATATCAACTTCTAGCTTGGAATTCAAATATTATGTATGCTGGTGTAACCGGGCTGAACTACAAGCTGAATACCCAACTACTAGCTTGTAATTCAAATATTGTGTATGCTGGTGTATTTGATCCGAACTATTATCTGAATATCCAACTACTAGATTGTAATTCAAATATAATGTATGCTGGTGTATTTGGTCCGAACTACAAGCTGAATATCCAACTACTACCTTGTAATTTAAATAGTATGTATGCTGGTGTTTCTGGGCTGAACTACACGCTAAATACCCAACTACTGCTTGTAATTCAAATATTATGAATCCTGGTGCAGTTAGTGTGAATAGGGTGAACTACAAGCTGAATACTGATATACAAGCTTGTAATTGGCAAACTACAAGTTTAATTACGATGTACAATGTACAAGCCGTTCTACAAGCTGAATACCCAACTACAAGCTTGTAATTGGCGAACTACAAGTTGAATTACTATGTACAATATACAAGCCAAATACCAAACTACAAGCTTGTAATTTGCGAATTACAAGCTGAACTACGATGTACAATGTACAAGCCAACTTCAAATACCTATGTTTAATTAACTTAGGAAAACGATTAAATGTTATATTATCAAAAGTTTTGTTAACAACACAATGCACTCTGTCGTCTTGGCGAGATATATCTCCCAGTGAATTCAAGTTGATGCCTTCAACAGTTCTTGAGATATGAGCTTAACAAAATCTAATTATACAAAAAAATAACAACAAACAACAAATGGGACTTATTTATGATAGCAAGAAATATGTTTCTTTCCTTGTGTACTCTGCCTCGCCAAGCTATATGAACATGCAGAGTTTGATGTCGATACCCTTCATATAAGTATGAAAATTTACGATAGGCAAATACTGAAAATTATGAAAGCCAGAATTATGAATATAATTGAGCCACGTCACGACAAAACCAACATAATGGTTTTGCGACCAGCATGGATCCAGACCAGCCTGCGCATCCGCGCAGTCTGATCAGGATCCATGCTGTTCGCTTACAAACTCTATAACAAGTAGAGAAACTGATAGCGAACAGCATGGATCCTGATCAGACTGCGCGGATGCGCCGGCTGGTCTGGATCCATGCTGGTCGCAAACCCATTATGTTGGTTTTGTCGTGACGCGGCTCATATGATTTTGCACAATTTTCTCTGTCTCACAAAGACGTGTCTTATACCATAATAGAGATATGGACAGTATAAAACAAACGTGGCGGGGCGTGACATTGCGTGTTTCAAATGAAGCCTCCACAATAAGTGGTGAGGTTAAAAAATGAAAATTATTGAAAGCATCAACCTTTAAGCCTGAAACAAGTGTGAAAAGGTGAACACTCGTATCCTGAGAATGTATATAGACAATAACGAGGAAAACTAAATCACCAGTGTTTCGTCATTTTGTATTTGCTAAACTGAACTACTTTCCACTCGGAACGAACGCTGTTTTGCAAAGAAACCTCTTAGTCTTCTAAACTGGCTCTGAAAACTTGACAGATATGTATTTCTGATGGTCTTGCAGCTGGTTTGTAGTTGAAACCATTCGACAGCACGTCCTTTATTTCTACAGGTAGCTTTACTAGAATTAAAATTGAAAAACATTAAAAGTATATGTTATCTCAATTGAAATGAAATACTTATAAAACAAAATACAAAAATTCCTCAATACTTAACCGAATACAAAAGTTTTTATACAAATAATATGTACTTTGTACTTGGTAGATGTCCTAAGTTATTAATACTGAACAAGTGAAATTGTGTGCCACTCATACGGAACTTGGTCGTTGACCTTAGATGTCAACACTTAATATGCAAGTTTTATTTTTTAAAGAAATAGTTAAACTAGTTTTTGAGAAACTATATTTCATGAAAATTCTAAGCCACTAATTCAAATTTGAAAAAGGGGTATAATTTGATAAAAATGCAAGTCAGAGTTTTCTAACTTAGACAGTGTGCTAAGATATCGATTCTGAACAAGTGTGTGAAGTTTCAAAGCTGTTTGAAATACCATGTTTCAAGAAACTTCTTAACTACAAATTTCTTTGTCAAATAAGGCCTATAATTTGCTCTTTATATTGAATATAAGATGGACGAAGAATTGACTACGGATGAAAACAGATTGAAACTGCAACGCTAGACTTATTTGGATTTAAAACTCGAACCCATAAGTTTTGGATTCATGCGCTGTATGTCAATTTAAGATTAAGCATGTAGCAATGTATCCCTGTTTCGGAAATCAAAACAAAAACATGAATATCCAATGCAATGCAATGCAAGCAAAGTATTTTTTCTTAATGAATTAAAAAGACTTATACAAAATAACATTCTGTTCTTGCATATGAGCCCACATATTTTTTTAAATAAGTCTCCAGGAAACTTAGGTAAATGGACTAACCTCGTCTGAATCGTTGTCATATTCTGCCATATTTTCCTTGGAAATAATGAGGAAAGCACGTGAGACAATTACAAAAATCCATAAGTCAAAAGTCATAAATCAAAAGTCATAAATCAAAAGTCATAAATCAAAAGTCATAAGAAAATAGTTAAATAAATCTTTAAGTCGAAACTCAAAAGTGACCCTCCACGGCTTCCATACCATCCCCCTCGATATTTTATCTTCAAGTCAATAAAAAGTAATGTCGAAAATATTTAGCACAAAGCAAGTCGCTGTGTATGGACACAGAAGTCATCTTACTGGTAAAATGCTAAGCAAGGCGGTGTGGATGATGATATGTAATTGATGATAACGTTGTTGTTGTTGTTGATGATGATGATGATGATGATGATGATTATTATGATGATGATGATGATGATGATAATTATGATGATGATGATGATGATGATGATGATGATAATTATGATGATGATGATGATGATGATGATGATGATGATGATGATGATGATGATTATGATTATGATGGTGATGATGGTGATGATGATGATGATGATAATTATGATGTATTATTAACGTTGATGAAGGTTGGAAAAAACGACGATGATAATTTTCGTTTACTGTGTAAAATGTGTGACATATACGGTCAGGCAATTTACTTCCAAATTGCAGAAACGTATATGGTACATACAGACAACTGTGATAATTTCTAATTTCGAAAATGCGATAAAACAGTTTTATCACACACCCGTGCCGATTATGCGACTCCGTAAAAATGGTATTGCACGGCCGTGCATATATTTTTACGTGACGTCATTAGGGTTATATAAACAAAGTGTAAAGACGCGCTAAATGTTAGCATGTCAATGAAAAATGACTCTTATTTCAATTTAAACAGTCTTTATTTTGGGTATGTGATAAATAGAATATCAAATTCGTGTAAGTTCATTACTGAATTTATTGCACTCGTTGAATAAAATAAGATTATGCTCGCCAGAGGCTCGCATAATATAATTTTATTCAACTCGTGCAATAAATTCAGTATTGAACTTACACTCATTCAATATCCTCTATATAGTATATGAAACTCATTAGTTATGGGAGTATAACACTGGCTGGGGCATCTCGGGATGTTTCTTCAAAACAATTGTTTCGGCCTAACGGCCTCTACATTTTTTAGCAGAAACACCCCTTGATATCTCCCTAGCCAGTGTTATATCCTCGTAACTAACTCGTTTCATAATTTCATACTATCATAATTTTAGGTCATACAGTATGAATTTTGTAAAAATGAATGACATACGTGTATAAACTATAAGAAACTAAAATGCCATATTGCACCTTAAATTAAATTTAAATAACAGCCCTCCCTGGTAAATTGCGGTAAATGGACTTTCTCTGTTTGAATTTCAAACCCTTGGTATGGCCCTACTAGCTGACACAAGCGGGTGGTAAAATCCCTAATTCAAGTGAAACACTAGAATATAAACACATCGCAAACTTATTTTGCGCCAAAAGAAACCGCATTGGCAAAAATGGTATTGCACGACCGTGCATATATATTTGACGTGACGGAGGCTCGCATAATATTTTTTTCATTCAACTTGTTCAATAAATTCAGTATCACGTTGCGTAATCGTTCCTGTACTGATTTGGATTTATGGCACCGGTTGATTAGGATAAAATGGATTTTTAGCTTGACGAGGTAAGAAAATATATAAAATACACACAGTTACATCTGTTAGTCTTTGAATATTCCAGTTGCACGGAACATTGCAATGTTTAAGGAATCCATATACAACTTTATAAGGTTTGTTAACGGTCTTTTATCAGTTGGAATCGAAAAACAAATTTCACATGTCAGTGAAGTTGTACTAAACACTTGCATAAAATTGCCAAAAAATTCATTATTATCTATGATTTTTCAGGTATTTCATGATCATTTATAGAATAAAATCATGCCGCGATAATTTAATGGTTTAAGTAAAATGTTTTGTCCAGTAATTAATTTGTAGTACGTATTTTTATGACAACCGTGTAAGTTATTCATGCCACCGGATTGA
This sequence comes from Ruditapes philippinarum, assembly GCF_026571515.1. Lineage (NCBI taxonomy): Eukaryota > Metazoa > Mollusca > Bivalvia > Venerida > Veneridae > Ruditapes > Ruditapes philippinarum. The sequence continues at coordinate 245,318 of NW_026867305.1, read as the reverse complement.
TTCATATTAAGAGAAAACAAAGCAACAGGCTGATTTTAGGCTTGAAGCTCACTGCAACTCTCAATCACCGAATTCTAATGTTGAACATAGGCAATTCAATAAAATCTTTTAAGTTGTATATACATATTACAGGTCTAGTTTATAGTTGCAAATGCCAGTAGTCAAAGTCAAAACAACATACGTTTATATAATTATGAAACCTTCGGCAGATTCATAGTCTTGTCAAAGTGGTGTTTTATATAGAGAAATTGGAATATAACTTTAAGTGTATCAATGGTACATGTGGAACCAACGTTAATGGATGACCGTAATGTGCTTCTACAGAAAGTATTAAGGCTTCTTTAATATATGTACATATATAAGAATTTACAATCAATGTATGGAGCGCATAGTCGAGAAAATGAGCCATTAGGTTTTCGTATGAAATGAATTTGAAAATCGGAAAAGTCTAATCGGCTTTTCTTTATTTCATTGATAGTTACCATTAATGTCATGACATTTAACTATCTGATTATGACTTTTGCAAATATTTGTTTAATAGCTTAAGGGGGTACCGAAAGCAGGCTCAAAACACTAAACAATCTAGAACCGTAATTGTGATAACATATACACGTATTTATACACGTTTTAGTTAACGAATTGCAGCATCATTATTAAGATACCAATATGTGGAAATATGCCCCAATCTAATAACGGATTAACGGAAGATCCTATGAATTATAAACAGGAAGATTATTTTACCTGGATATATCAATATTATAAGATGACAACGCTATCAGCCTCTTTGACCATTATATATGTAGAAGATTTTGTTTTGAAGAGTCAACTCCTGCATCAAATTACGCTAAATTGCAAGAACAATTCCTCTTTTAAGCTTCAAGTATAGTGATTTCATTTGTCCCGATTAAAAGTAAAAATAAGGTAGACAGACTTTCCCCGGAAACAAATCAACTATCGCTACTATATAGTTATATCCCAATCCCTCTCTATTAAACAACACTTTGACAAAACTATAAATCTGTCGAATTCGGCGATTGATTTAGAGTTGCAGTGAGCTCCAAGCCTAAAATTAGCCCGTTGCTTTGTTTTACCTAAATAAGACCCAATCCGGTGCCCTAACACATTCACACGGTTGTCAAAAAATATGTACTACAAATTCATAACTGGACAAAACATTTTACTAAAACCATTAAAATTACTGCGGAATGATTTTTTTCTATAAAATGATCATAAAATACCTGAAAAATCTAGGATAGTAATAACTTTTTAGGCAATTTTATGCAAGACAGACTTCAGTGTTTACTACTACTCTATTGGCATGTGAAATTTGTTATTCGATTCCTACTGATAAAAGACTGTTTACAAACCTTATAATGTTGTATATGAATTCCTTAAACATTGCAATGTTTCGTCAAACTGGAATATTCAAAGACTAACATATGTAAATGTGTTTATTTTATATATTTTCTTACCTCGTCAAGCTAAAAATCAATTTTATCTTAATCAGCCGGTGCTATGAATCCAAATCATTTCAGGAAGCAGGGAGTATTCCAAATCAGCCCCAAACTATTACCCACCGGTATGTGAGAAGTAACAAGTTAACAGTGAGCTAAGCAAAAAGGCATTACGATTTATATAGGGAAATCAATGATCTGCTGTTATGCTCAGCTGGGTAAGCAATCTAGCGGAGCATTCCAAAATAAAGTGTAGAAATGCTTTGCTGGTATGCTCAGCTGGGTAAGCAATCTAGCAGGCCATTACTAAATATAGTGTAAAAATGCTCTGCTGGTATGCTCAGCTGGCTAGGCAATCTAGCGGGGCGTTCCAAAACATAGCGTAAAAATGCTCTGCTGGTATGCTCAGCTGGCTAGGCAATCTAGTAGGGCATTCCTAAATATAGTGTAAAAAACTCTGCTGGTATACTCAGCCTAAGCAGTCTAGCGGGGCATTCCAAAATATAGTGTAAAAAGCTCTGCTGTTATGCTCAGCTGGCTAAGCAATCTAGCGGGGCATTCCAAAATATAATGTTAAAATGCTCTGCTGTTATGCTCAGCTGGCTAAGCAATCTAGCGGGGTCATTCCAAAATATAGTGTAAATTTGCTCTGCTGTTATGCTCAGCTGGCTAAGCAATCTAGCGGGGCATTCCAAAATATAGTGTAAAAATGCTCTGCTGTTATGCTCAGCAGGCTAAGCAATCTATCGGGATATTTCAAAATATAGTGTGAAAATGCTCTGCTGTTATGCTCAGCTTGGTAAGCAATCTAGCGGGGCATTCAAAATATAGTGTAAACATGATCTGCTCGTATGCTCAGCTGGCTAGGCAATCTAGCAGGACATTCCTAAATATAGTGTAAAATGCTTAGCTGTTATGCTCAGCTGGCTAAGCAATCTAGCGGGACATTCCAAAATAGTGTGTAAAAATGCTCTGCTGAATTGCTCAGCTGGCTAAGCAATCTAGAAGGGCATTCCTAAATATAGTGTTAAAAATGCTCAGCTGGCTAGGCAATCCAGCAGAGCATTCCTTAATATAGTGTAAAAATGCTCTGCAGGCAAGCTCAGCTGGCTAAGCAATCTAGCAGAGCGTTCCAAAATATAGTGCGAAAAATGCTCTGCTGGTATGCTCAGCTAGCTAAGCAATATAACAGGGCATTCTTAAATCTAGTGTTAAAAATGCTCAGCTGGGTAGGCAATCCAGCAAAGCATTCTGAAAATTAGTGTAAAAATGTTCTGCCGGAATGCTGAGCTGTCTAGGCAAACTAGCAGGGCATTCTGAAATAAAGTATAAATTTCGTTGGTCTGCAACTGATTATTTGGCACTCGTAGACTTTCTGAAATATTTAGTGCCAATGCAGATAATGACATTTTTGACTTCTACGGGACCCTCAAGTGTCTATTTCTTTGGTCTCCGACTGATTCTTGGACGATCGCAGACTTTCAGAAATTTTTGGTGTTAATGCAGATAATGACATTTGTGAATTTATAGGACCATCCATAGTCCATTTCGTTGGTCTGCGAATGTTTCTGGAACACTCGCAGACTTTCAGGAATTTTTGATGTCAAGGCAAATAATGACATTTTTTACTTCTAGGGACCATCCAGGGTCCATTTTTTTGGTCTGCGACTTAATCTTGGACAGTCACAGACTTTCAGGAATTGTTGGTGCCAATAGAGATAATTACAATTTATGACATTTTTGACCATCCAGAGTCTTTTTCGTTGGTCTGCGACTGATTATAGGGCACTTGCAGACTTTCAGGAATTTTTGGTGCTAATGCAGATTATGATATTTTAGGGTAAAAATGCTCTGCTTATGACTAAGGGGTCCTAAAAAGTAAAAAAGTCATGATCTGGCACTAAACATCCTGAAAGTCTGCGAGTCTCAAGGAATCAGTCGCAGACCCAAGAAATGTACTCTGGCGGTTTCCTAAAAGTCAGAAATGTCATTATCTCCATTGGCATCAAAATTCCTGAAAGTCTGCAAGTGTCCCAAAATCAGTCGCAGACCACCGAAATGAACTCTGGGGGGTCGCTAGAAGTCAAAAATGTCATTATCTCCATTGGTACCAGAGATTCCTGAAAGTCTGCGAATGTCCCAGATTCAGTCGCAGACCATAAAAATGGACTCTGGCGGGTCCCTAGAAGTAAAAATTGCCATCATCTCTATTGGCACCAAACTTTCCTGAAAGTCTGCGAGTGTCCAACAATACGCTGCAGGCCAATGAAATGGACTCTTAAAGGTCCCTAGAAGTCAAAAATATGAATATTTCCATTGGCTCTTACCATCCTGAAAGTCTCTGAGTGTCCAAGAATCAATCGCAGACGACCAAAATGGACTTTTGAGGGTCACTAGAAGTCTTAATTGTCAATATCAGCATTGGCACCAAAATTCCTGAAAGTCTGCGAGTTTCCTTCAAAAAGTCGCAGGACAATGAAATAGTCTCTTAAAGGTCCTTAGAAGTCAAAAATATCATTATTTATATTTGCACCGAAAATTCCTGAAAGTCTGCGAGTGTCTCAGAATTGCCTAGAAGTCTAAAAAGTCAATAAAACTTTGGCAACAAAAATCCTGGAACTCAGAATCAGTCTGCCAACTGAGCATTCCACCAGAGCATTTTTTAACTATATTTCGGAATGCCTTGCTAGATTGCCTAGCCAGCTTAGCATTCCACCAGAGCATTTTTACACCATATTTAGTAATGCCCTGCTAGATTGCCTAGCCAGCTGAGAATTCCACCAGAGCATTTTTTCAATACATTAAGGAATGCTCTGCTATAGTGCCTAGCCCGCTGAGCATTCCTGCAGAGCATTTTAACACTTTATTTAGTAATGCCCTGCTAGATTGCCTAGCCAGCTTAGCATTCCACCAGAGCATTTTTACACTATATTTCGTAATGCTCTGCTAGATTGCCTAGCAGCTTAGCATTCCACCAGAGAATTTTTACACTATATTTAGGAATGCCCTGCTAGATTGTCTAGCCAGCTTAGTATGCCAACAGAGCATTTTTACACTATATTTAGTAATGCCCTGCTAGATTGCCTAGCCAGCTTAGCATTCAAGCAGAGCATTTTTACACTATATTTAGTAATGTCCTGCTAAATTGCCTAGCCAGCTTAGCATTCCAGAAAAGCATTTGTTCAATATATTTAGTAATGCTCTGCTAAATTGCCTAGCCAGCTTAGCATTCCAGCAGAGCATTTTACACTGTATTTAGTAATGTCCTGCTAGATTGCCTACCCAGCTTAGCATTCCAGCAGAGAATTTTTACACTTCATTTAGTAATGCTCTGCTAGATTGCCTAGCCATTTTAGCATTCCAGCAGAGCATTTTTACACTATATTTAGTAATGCCCTGCTAGATTGCCTAGCCAGCTTAGCATTCCAGAATAGCATTTGTACACTATATTTAGTAATGTCCTGCTAGATTGCCTAGCCAGCTTAGCATTGCAGAAAAGCATTTGTTCAATATCTTTAGTAATGCTCTGCTAGAGTGCCTAGCCAGCTTAGCATTCCAGCAGAGCATTTTTACACTGTATTTAGTAATGTCCTGTTAGATTGCCTAGCCAGCTTAGCATTCCAGCAGAGCATTTTTTCACTATATTTAGGAATGCCCTGCTAGATTGCCTAGCCAGCTTAGCATTCCAGCAGAGCATTTTTACACTATATTTAGTAATGCCCTGCTAGATTGCCTAGCCAGCTTAGCATTCCAGCTGAGCATTCCAGCAGAGCATTTTAACACTATATTTAGTAATGCACTGCTAGATTGCCTAGCCAGCTGAGCGTTCCAGCAGAGAATTTTTTCACTAAAGCTAGGAATGCTCTGCTAGATTGCCAAGACAGCTGAGTATTGCAGCAGAGCATTTTTCACTATATTTAGGAATGTCCTGCTAGATTGCCTAGCCAGCTGAGCGTTCCAGCAAGCATTTTTTCACTAAAGCTAGGAATGCTCTGCTAGATTGCCAAGACAGCTGAGCATTCCAGCAGAGCATTTTAACACTTAATTTAGAAATGCACTGCTAGATTGCCTAGCCAGCTGAGCGTTCCAGCATAGCATTTTTTCACTAAAGCTAGGAATGCTCTGCTAGATTGCCAAGACAGCTGAGTATTGCAGCAGAGCATTTTTACACTATATTTAGGAATGCCCTGCTAGATGCCCAAAAACAGCTGAGCATTACAGCAGATCATTACCTTCCCTATATAAATTGAAATGCCTTTTTGCTTAGCTCACTGTTCACTGCTAACTTCTCACATACTACGCACCGTGAGAATTGAACTTACACTAATTCAATAGCCTCTATATTTTAAATGCGAATGCCTAAATAATGGAAAGAGCGCGTTTGAATATTTGAATTGATGATGTGGATGATGATGATGATGATGATGATGATGATGATGCGGATCATAATGATGATACACTGTTGATGATAATTATATACTTATTATTATGGTATTGTTATTAATATAATTATAATTATGATGATAATGGTGATGATGATATCAACTATGATAATAATGATGATCAACTGATGAAAATGATGATGAAACTGACTGTTGCTATTGATGATGATAATGACGAAGTACTGTTTATGATGATTACACTGATGATGATTATAATGACGATGATGATGTTGAAGATGGTGATTATGACAACGAAGATAATGATGATGAACTGATGTTGATAATGAAGTATTAGTGATGATAATGATGATGATGAACTCACGATTTTGATGATGGTGATAATGATGGTGTTGTAATGCTGATGTAATGCTGAGGATGATTATGATGATGACGATGATGTACAAATAATAATGATGGTGGTATTTATTATTATATTGGGAGCTTTATTTGACAAAATGGTTCAGCTTGATGTATACAGCTCCAGTTTTTTGTGAGCTATATTTTTTGCAATTTTAGTACGGTGTTAGCGAATAAAGCTCTCATGAGAGCTATATTCTACATATTAATGCAAATAAATAAACTCACTGAAAATCTGTAAGAAATTAAATAGACACCCTCCCCAAAGACCCTACCCCCATCCCATATACACACGCAACTAGCTTAATACAAAACAAATTATAATTAACAGTTCCTGAAAATGCCACACGCACGTACAAACACATATGCCATTAAATTGCAAATAATTTCAATTAACATTCCACAAAATACTTTTAATATAAGTCAACTAGTTCTGTTATAATAATTTTTGATTTCATTCTGTCTTTCAGATACTCGTTTTATTTCTTTTTATTGCCCCCCCCCCCCCACACACAGCCGTATCCCCACCAACACACACACGCGCACGGACGCAAAACAACAACATTATATATATATTTTAAGTATAGATAATAGATATTGACCAATAATAATTTTATCAAAAAATATGTAAAATAATAATTTTACTACATGTATAATATATTGTGCTCTAGATATAGATACATATAGAATTTTTAAATTTGTTATTTATCATTTTATTTTAAATTATCCTTTCACTTACCGGTATTTTCCGCGAAATTCAATTTTATTTCTAACATTTTTTGATTCGACACGGAAGTTTCATTTCCTTCGTCCGAGCTTGCCTCATCCCAAGTTCCAACAGAGGCATCCTTCATCGAATTTCCACCATACCCCAGGTCCATCGGAACGTCTGGTAAATGACATATTATGTTCATTAATGGATCGCGCCAATCCATTTTTAATTTCCCCCTAAATATTTATAACTGAAAAATTGTTAATTCGAGTTCATGCATATCTTTACATCATTGCAAGAGTCGGGTCCGGTAACAACAGCTTAAGTAGTTACGGAGATAACGTCAAAATTAATGAGGAAGTGACGTAGCGTTATTGTGACGTCATCATATTGAAGGATGGCAGCAAATAGTTAACGTTGTAGCGATATGCTAATAATATGGCAAAGAATTCAGATTTTATTATAGCATAAATTTATGCATATCCATATTTAAGCGAAAATCCATATATGTCAGATTTTCTTTTAAAGATTTTAATTATAAAGCTGTCATATTTCAGATTTTATCCTCATCGTTTTTATTGCGGGTTTTATTGAATACTAACATGTATGATTTAAACATTAAAATATTGTTTTATTAAATCGTCATCATTGTGTAGAAAATGTTTATATTTATTGTTCTCAGCCATGTATCAAAATAGAAAAAAAAATATATATGAGCCGCGTCACGACAAAACCAACATAATGCGTTTGCGACCAGCATGGATCCAGACCAGCCTGCGCATCTGCGCAGTCTGATCAGGATCCATGCTGTTCGCTATCAGTTTCTCTACTTGTAATAGAGTTGGTAAGCGAACAGCATGGATCCTGATCAGACTGCGCGGACGTGCAGGCTGGTCTGAATCTATGCTGGTCGCAAACGCATTATGTTGGTTTTGTCGTGACGCGGCTCATATGTGCTTGTTTTTAACTGGAGAGTTATTCAGGAGATTTATTCATGTAGAACTTGATAAACAATTTGTATCTAGAATAAGTTTTTTTAAGAATATCAAAATAATACGCTTCAATTTTTTTTTACCAATATTTGAAATATTTCTTGAAAACGTGCCCATTGTAGACCAAACCACTTTGAAAAGCAATTTTCATCTTGAGTCAGCAGACGGATTGGGACATTCCTTTATGTTCTAAATTTACTACATATATACAAACATTTACTCCAAAGTAATTGTAATTTAATACCACTAGCTAACTTATTTTTATCAAGAACATTACTTTATCTTGCAACATAAAACGGTAGTGTTGCGACATTTAATGGCAGGGGAAAATCGTGCAATATTAAACATTCCCATAGCGATTTTAAAGGGCAGAAGAGTTTGCGATATTTAGCGACTGTTGAGACATTTAGCGGAGAGGATGTGACATTTAGCAGCTTTGCGACGGCACCGGGATTCATCATTCTCGGTAACCCAGGCACCATATACAAGTTTTAAATGTAGTATATATTGAATGTGAACCTCGGGTTCCAACGATGGTTATTTTAAGTTCAAAAAGACGCAAACGGCGGATATTGGTAGTTTTACAAAAGAGGCAAAATTTTAACATTAACGCTTTCGCTGCTAGAGGGTTATTGTTTTATTGATCACCTATTTGCCAGAGGGTTTTCTAAGAAATTACTATATTATTGATTAATATAATTATTATTATTTGTTATTAGTATTATAATAATTATATATGTTTCAAAATATGTAAGTATAATAATAATTATTGTCGATGGTATAATTTTCTTTATATTTTTTATTATTTTCATTATTATTAATTTATTATTATTATTATTATTATTATTTTAGAAACGGCAAAAGCCGTCCATATGGCAAATACGCCGAAAATAACAGGGACGGCATAAGCCCTCCCTATAGCAGTGAAAGGGTTAAAATATTGCATATCTTTGAGTGATTATATTCCTTGCATAAGTAATGGCATTTTGAATACATTGCATTGTATAGACTGCATCTTTTGCTGATTTAGTTTATGCAGAATTTATTTAAGTTCGTTTGTGTAGGAAGCTATAAGCTTACAGTCACACTTTCGAATCCGTTCCTGGAACGAACCAGTACTAAGCAATGAGTGTAAAGTTTCTTGCTCAAGGAAACAACGACTGGCCCCTGACGAGCGATCATTAGATTACTAGCCCGACGCGTTAACCACTCGGCCATGCCGCCACTATATTTTGCTGATTTTTAAGCTACGTGCTCTATAGAACTGTATGTGGCAAATGTTCAGATGTGATAATCTCTCTAAAATCAATTTTGATCGTGTGCGTTGTGGTAAACGTCAGTTTCAGAGTGGTTACCTTTCTTGACACATTAACTCCATTTACACATAACCAGACTTCATAGAAAATTCAAGAACACCGGAAACAGGAAACAGCTCGACCGGAAGTCAGCAAACAGACGACGAATATTACTACGCCTGCATTTAAATGGACATAATGTAAATCACATGTTTGTTCATTTAACAAAGACAGACATATCTCTTTAAGGACAAGAAAATGTCATTACAGGAAACATGATAAGTGCGCCATCTACATGAAATATGGAGTGATACTTTTATCTCAAAGTTGCAATAAATTGACTCTGACTCCTTTGCAGTCAGATGATTAATTTCATTTTTTTTTCGGATAGTTTGGTAGGTGTGCAATTCTTCATTATTGTGCAAAAAAACATAATGTAGACCTTCCAGTTAGTAGTTTTGTTTTTTAGGTTACCTTGGCAACAAATTCTAAATTCTACGTGGCGGCTTGTTTAAGATTATATTATAAAGACATATTACACTTGGCTGTCCAATTAAAAAAATGATTTTTGAAAAACAAGTCAAACAATCGACATACAAAGAGTCAGTTCAGAAAATAAAGAAAGTGCTGGTGTTGTCAAAATATTTGTGGTATATCAATAATTATTACAACAACAACAACAACAACAACAACAAAACGAAAAAACAATGTTTCAGGTAAAAGGTTTCAAGCACTTTACCAATTGACATCATTAAAGTTCAAATTCACTGATTTAAATTATATCGTTATTTTTTGATTGAATTCAAGATCAATCATTCCTATGCAATAATTACTTAACTCGCTCTTTATATTGAAATGATAATGATACAGACGCATTTCGTGCGTGATAATTGTTCACACCCGAATGAATAAACTAGCTAATGATGGCATGAAAAATCCGCCCTATTAAGGGAACTCATTATAAAATTTCTTTGATATTGTTACAATTAAAATTAAAACGATAGAACTATTCATTATAACAATAAATACGGTAGATGGTGTTATAATTTCGCTTTTTTCAGTTTTTAATCAGGATTTTCTTTTATTTCAGTGGCGCCATTGAAAGTATGTATGCAGAAACTGCACACACAAACACGCACGCACGCACACTTTTTCGAAATATTTAAAATACATGCATTTTTGTTTTGTTCAAGTTTTGTTTACTTGTCTTTTTATTTTAAAATTCATTAAATTCTGTTTCATTATAAAGTTTCGTAACAACACAAGAAAGACTATTAACATGGGATTTTGACAAAAACAAGTCTCAGTTAAAATTAGCAAATAATTATTTCAAGTTTTAAATTTTCAACATGAAGAAGTTGCTTCGAGTTTTCTTCTTCTTGCTTTTCAGGCCTGATTGGTAACATCAACACCTATCTGAAAAGAAAATGACCAGTATGGAGCCAGGTAAGTCAGCTCTTCTTTTGAGTCTGACTAGGCATCATAATGCTGACTTTTAATTTTCATCTTACTATAGTTGCACGGGTCAATTTAAGAAATTCAGCAGGTTTAGGGCCAAAGATTGTTGTCTTGTAAAATATGCTGCATATAATTTATGATATTAAACACTTATAGTGCTCCAAATAGACTCCAATAACTTGCTTATTTAGGGGAGTAACAGGTTCCCGATCATAAACAGGAGGTTTTATATACCAACATGTTCGTTTGGATCTCTTCAATACGAAATGGGATTTCACTTTTTCCAAAGTGCTGATGACTTAGAAATCCAAGATGGCGTCCAAGATGGCCGCCAAAATTTGAATATTATCATGTAAAATTTATTTCATTATTTTTGGCAGTAGAACAACTGCATATATTCCATTTTTTCATCCATGTATTGAATTTTGTTTCGAAAAATAACTGCTATCTTTAAGTTAAACCCTCCAAATAACTCTTTGTCATACACTGTCAAAGAGCCGCAGGCCTCCAGATGAGCCAGACTATTTCAAGATAATCAATAGAGGAAATGCACTAAACTTTTAAGAAAGGTAAAAACATTCAAGATCCAAGTTATATTTTACATGTTATGTGCGGTTAACACTGATTTTGAAGTATTTTATCAACATATTTCTACTGCGTTACTAACGCAGTAATAGAGGATATTTGTTTGTTTGGCATGTAAGATTGAAATATAATTTCACTGAGTGAACACCAGATGCAATATTGTTACGAGTGGCGTAGCCACGAGTGAAATATGATAGCTGGTGTTCACGAATGAAATATATTTCAATCTTATATGTAAAAGAAATAAATTTTCTTTTTATTTCATGCTTTTAAAGTGATTTTAAGTATTTTTTACTGATTTTGCCGCGTAACGTTGCGCATTCTCCTTTGTGACGTCATCACATCATGACGTCACATCATCAATTTTGAAATATAGTTCTGTTAGATTTCTCTTATTTTGTTACATTTTTAACATGATGTATGGTGACATCGACTTTCTTTTCCTAAAGAAGCAAAATTTACGCATGACAGCATTTTTTTCTGCCTATTATTCCATTAAGTTATGATTCTCTTTTCATCCGCATTCAGATATAGTCCGGCTACAGTGAAAATTATATTTTATAAATTTCACTAGTGGTTTATCAGAATATAATCGTGTGATATATTACAATAAAACACTGGAAAGCATGAAATAAAGGGCTGTTTTTGCATATGTAGGCCACTTTTTGGTAACTTTTGTGGATTGTTAGTGCCGATTGCAATATGTTAATTAATTTATTTGTTCACCTCACATTATTTTACTTTTAAATACATTTCCATAATTTTCATGAAAATTAACGTGAATCTGGAGGCGTGCTGCTTTAAAACGAGATTTCTTGTCTAAATATGTCATACAGAAGTTTAAAATTGGTTTAAACAAGATATGACCAGACTTATTTTGAGCTTAGTAATACATAAATAAACAATACTCTTCAACATTAATTGATGCCATAGACTTGGCAATTAATTCAAATTAGATTCCCAATTGTACAACGTTTTATAAGCACAGACACGAACTTGCAATTACAGAAGTTGTATCACGTGATGAGTGGCGTTTGTTTGGCGTTTGTTGTCTTGTTTCTAGACCGATTTCAACGTTCATTATAATATATAAATATGTTTTAGTATCATCCAATTAGACATTTTACAGATGGTTATTCTGTATAAGGAAACAAGTGTTTATTAAGCTCTGACAGTCCTTTTTGTTGGACATTGGTGATTTTTGTATTATTAACACGTATCTATATATATACAAAGATAATACTAAATTTTTAGAAATTGTTTGGTGGTTAAATAATAATAATAATAATTTTAAAAACAAAACAACAAACAACAACAACAACAACAAACCCCCCCCCCCCCCAAAAAAAAAATAAATAAATAAAAAAATTCGCACTTGAATTAATTATCAACTTTGAATATTATGGTGTATAAGTAGTAGAACCATTTCAATGATTGTCTGGCTATATAAATTAGCGAATTACGAACTAAAAAACTAAAAAGCCTTTGTATGGTAAAAATAAAATTTGTTTAAATTACCAAAATATCCTCAAAAATTTGAGGTTGTACTAAACAAGCATTGCCAGTAGCATCAGAATATGATTTCCCAAAAAAGATGATAGTCAAAGTCGGTAAGTATGCTCATTTTATGCGGACCTTTAAAGCTATATCGTTTCTTCAAAGTAAAATAAGAATCAGCTAAATTTTCCTTCTCATGTCAATAGATTGCTGGAAAATTCACAGTTCAAAAAGAAAAGGTCATAACGAACATGTCGCCTTTTTCAAAATAATGAGTTATTATGCGTTCATTGAATGCCATTCTTCCTTGTTGATATTTGTTCACTACAAAGCTTTTTTATGTTTTCGTAGAAATGTGCAACTAACCAATGTGTGCTAAAGAATAAACACTAAAAGCCAATATACAAACAAGATATCTGTCATACGCTATGAGGTTTATTAAGCTGTTGTTAAGAAAACAGTTTCTGTTCAGAAATGTAACAGTAAATACTATATGTGTACAGACATGGATTAAGCTGTAATAATGTGCCACACGATTTTAAGACATGTTTAAGGTAAAAAAATACGAATGTATTTATTCGTATTTTTGTTTTTGTTTTTGTTGGGTTTTACGTCGCACCTACACCAGTACAGGTCATATGGCCACTTTCTTACTTTACTGGTGAAGAAAGACCTCAATGCCCTTTTGTGCATTATTTCACGCACGAACGGGCACCGAACTAGAGCCACCGACGTTCTTTAAGCTAGCTAGACGGCTTCCACATATGAAATAATTCAAAGTCCCTGTCGGGATTCGAACCAACAGCGGTGCGGTGAAGGGCAAGTGATTTGAAGTCAGCGGCATAAACCACTCGGCTATGCAATTTTAAGTCAAGTGGTACAAGAAAGGTAAAAGAAAACATCACAGATATTATATTGCTCGGCATAATCGCCATATATTAGCTGAAGATTCATTATACACCTTTTCCGTGCGCTTTGTGCAAAAGGGTGTAACAAAATGAAAAGTAGATAATTTATTTGGACATTACCTACAAGTTAATACTTAAACGGTCAGCAGTCATATTATACTTATTATTGTTTTTGTTTTCTGTCATGTGACCAAATAATTATTGTATTTGTACTTAATGTATGTAACGTGATATGGTAAATTTATAAGTTACATAAACTATTTTCTTGTTCTTCTATATTGCAACTGGTAAGTGAAATATCGATACATTAGTCGAAAGTGATAAAAATGCAAATGCATTAATCAATCAAAGTACGTGTAGTCATTGTAACCCGGTAAACCACATTTTTGTTCACAAAAAAGAAAATTGTGATCACTAATAAATATTTTTTAGATATTCTTGATTTAACATTATGACGCTGTAAAATAACCCATATTTCATTGGTGAGATATATTTCATAACAGATAAGGTTGACACGGAACATACATTTTTGTGTCTTTACGTATGGAAAGTGAAATAATACAATATTTATGAAAGTGTGAAAGTGAAATAAACAAATACTTTTAACTAATTCTGGAACGATTTGGTTGAAACATTATATAGAGACTTAGTTATATCTATACAAAAAATAATTATCTATGCGAAATACCATGGTTAATGCAATAAGGAAATTGGAGAAGGCAATTAAGTAAAATATAAATCATATAGTGTACATAGTTTCATCAGAGCAAACATGATTCTGCACTTACAAGAGTTGTAACTTGTTGCCTTCAGTTTCGCAAGGAACTGATGACATCTTTACATGCCAGAGCAGATGTTCAGTGCGAATGACTGTAACATGGAAAGTGACCTGCACCATCGGGGTCGCCCGATTCACAGTCCAACGCTCTACTTACTGAGCTTAGTTTGGTAGTTATTTTAAAGACCATATGAAATTCATAGCGCACCCTTTATACATGTAGCCTCGTTTTCATTCCAAGACTCCAAAAGGTTCATATCCATTCTATATTACACCATATACCGCCTCGTTTTCAAATCCAGTGTCAAAAAGGTTTCTATCAAATCCAAATAGCACCTGCCAGGCCTCGTTTTATTTTTAAGAATCCATACCAAATACTACATGTAATTGTAATTGAAGTAACAAAGTTATGTGAAAATGTCAAACTATGTCGGAGTGAAATAAAGGGGTCAATAAACATGGTTGAGAACAATATTGATTCTATTGGACTCGTTCACAGCTGCTAAACCTATATCAGTCTCGGCTAGCACCTCGTCCAATATAGTTTTGACAGCTGTGTACTCGTCCAATAGAATTCAGTATTGTACTACGCAATGTATAATAACCCCATGACATTGAGACAATCATTTATAAAAATGCTTATACTATTAAAACAGGAAAAACTCGAAGAAAAAAATCATTCAGACTGAAAA
This sequence comes from Ruditapes philippinarum, assembly GCF_026571515.1. Classification (NCBI taxonomy): domain Eukaryota; kingdom Metazoa; phylum Mollusca; class Bivalvia; order Venerida; family Veneridae; genus Ruditapes; species Ruditapes philippinarum. Next base: position 230,148 of record NW_026867305.1, on the reverse strand, counting down.
AAGAAACAATAAAACAACAACAACAAAAAAAAACATGTACATTTTATATGTTTTATTTTAATTGATTAACCTTATCCTTGAAATGAATATAGAAATACAAAAACAAAAAACTACTTTACTTCAAGGTGTTACAGTTAACTGAAAAATCGTTCCATTTATAAATTTCGATTATCTTTCATTCATGAAACAGAACAAATGTTCTCTTTAACGTGAGTGTTTTTGACTTTATTGCACTACATGTATAACACAGATGTGATTTAAAGGTTTATATGCCTCAGATATGCTATCATTTTCAATTCTCAAAAAGCGTTTTCTTATATTTGGTATCTTATAAGAGTTACAAAAAAAAGAAGAGAAGAAATAGAGGATATTTGTTTGTTTGTGTGTAAGATGAAATATTATTTCATCGAGTGGGCTTTTAAAACAGTATTCTCACGATTGACGTAGCCACGAGTGAGAATACTGTTTTTTTAAGTTCACGAGATGAAATAAAATTACATCTTACACAACAAACAAACAAATTTTCTTTTTATTTTATGCTTAAAAACAAGTTAAAACGAATTTTTTTATAATATTAACGTGAATATTAAAATCTGTTTTCCCCATTGGGAGCCCCATTTAGTCGGAATTTCTCATTAAAAACAAGAAGTCTTGAGCTGAAAAATAAGTCCGACAATCAACGTTTAATGACGGTAATATTATTCATTTTATTAATAAAATATGAATGATCGCTTGTTTTAATAATAAAAACAAACAATTCTTGTAGGAGAAAAAAATCCAACCATCCATCCATATTTCTGTTACTTGCTGCGAATTTATATTAGACCTGGCTTTGTAAGATGTAAGCGGCAGCCATTTTTTAAAGTTGTGTATTTGAATGAATAGAAGTAAGTTTTCTTTTTATTACTTTGGACATTTAAGTTATTTATCAATTTCAGCTTTGCTTTTTCTTTAAACAGCCTGACATTGTCAGAATTGTCAGCAAAAATAAAATTGAGGTACCACATGGGGAAAATCTTAAAAAAGTAGTTTCGTCATTGAAAAGTGTGAAATTATATTTTGATAATTTTCACTGTGAAATTATCAAATATAATTTTCACGGATAAATCAGTAATTACCTGAAAAGCATAAGATAAAAGAAAATCTCATTTGTCAAAATAATAATTATATGTACATGTATATGAATTTTGTTATGTCGGCAATTGGCAAAACTATGTAATCATAGTGAATTAGTATTTGTATGGAAGTCAAGATACTACTTTGCTTACATTTTGCTTAATTTACGAAACATTACTGTATGGTCAGCGCTACTTCTTCAATCGTTTACATATACTCTTAATAAAACATTATTGATATCTAAAGAATTAAAAAGAATTGGATTTCTGTGGAATAATATGCCTTTAACAATTTGAGATGGCAAAAAGTCAGGTCTTACCGTGAAAGATAGAAAAATGCAGAAATTTTCATCTGTTACGTTACTAGAAAGTATAATGAAAATCATGAAATTAACATTTATCATTCAATTTTAAATTATTGCCGGGCATATTATAACATCTTAATTGGCTTATGTGCAAACTGCGTTCATTTTCTCCAGTTAGACAGAAAAGGTGACAGCTGGTGTTGATGTTACAAATCGTACATATTTTGCCTATTTTGATAACGATATATGTACTCCAATGATGTGTTGCTTTTAAACTGTAGTAACTGTATGTGTGGGTTACCATTTGCGCATTAGAAGTAAACAACAAAAACCAATAAATAAATGACAAATCAGTGGACTGTCTTACGCTATATGGTGAATACAGCTGCTGTTTAAAGTATGTTTCGCTTCTCGTAATTTCTATGTTTGCACATGTACGGATTTAAATGTCATAATGGGCAATACGTTATAAGACATGCCTGAGGTAATGAAATTATTTTTTCTTATTTTAAAAAAAAAATCATATCTGAGCGATAGTGAAGTCGTTTTAAACTTCACGATATAACCATATCATATGCATTAATTTTGATAATTTTAGAAATTGTAATACACCTCACAGATGATACTTTATTTTAAAAATACCTAAAAAGACATACATTATAAAAATTTAGTGCTTCTTTAAAAATACTTATAAGTTCTGGTGACTTTTGATTCAATTTATATTTATATAAACGCACAAATGTTAAATTCGTTGAATTTGAAATGTTTCTTTGCCATGCTTTTGGATTGCAAAACACCAATAGTAATATGTACCAAATGTTTGTGTTTGCGATCGTAAATTCCGATTAACAACACTTATTCATTTACATATCTTTAACATATCATCTTAAGCAAATAGCGAATAATCATATTCATCTTTAACAAATTCTTTATCTAAGTGTAACATAAAGCAGACATAAATATTATATGAATATTAATGTAAGTAGTGCAGAGAAATATTACTCTGAGCCTGTGTTACATTTTAAAAAAACATATACATGCATCTCCATTTAAACTTAAAAGATAGTTCATATACTAGCAAATGTAGTGTAAAACCCTAATAGTTCATTTGACAAAATGTTTATCCTTACAGTGAGTGAGTTGGTGAGTGAGTGAGTTGGTGAGTGAAGTGAGTGAAGGGGTGATGTAGATGAGTGGACGTGATGAAGCTTGCAGTGAGTGAGTTGGTAGTGAGTATGTGAGTGGGTGAGTGAGTGGGAGAATAGAGTGAGAGTGGTGAGTGAGTGATGAGTGAGTGAGTGGGTGAGCTGATGAAGGGACGTGAGTGAAGTGAGGGTGAGTGTTGATGGTGGGTGATTTGGAGTGGTGAGTGAGTGAGCTGACACGTGGGTGCAGTGGAGTGAGTGAGTGAGTGGGTGAGTGAGTGAGTGATAGTGAGGTGAGTGAATTGAGTCGAGTGTTGAAGTGAGTGTTGAGTGACCGTGACGTGAGTCGAGGTGAGTGAGTGAGTGAGTTGTCATACCTATACTCCTATTGGAAAACTCATTTCTTTTCACAATTCTGTACTTCAATTATTAATGAAAATTTATCTATACTGTACAGCATTGACCCTTTATATTAAACAAGTAACTAATGCTTACTTTCAATATAAAGGATGAACTGTTCTTACCTTTTCGAAAACTGTGCGCTTTATCTTGATGTGATCATTTTACTCAATGAAGTTGCTATTAGAAGGATTGTATTGTATAGTTTGTAAGTTCAGTTTGCTTTCCGTTTTGCTGATATTTATTGTTGCACGTCTTATTAAAAGTCGAGTGCTGAAGCAATATCTTGACCAATTATTTCGCAATACCCTTTTTGCATTTAAGTCCATAGTTCATGTTGAACGTTTTTGCAGAATCTTCCTAGACAGTTGTATTTTTTGTACAATAAGGCGATTGTCGATAATTTCATTTTAATCATATACCTTTGAAGATTCAAGCATGGAAAAAATCACGGATAATTCTATCATTTGCTATCTAAGAATTTATTTCCAAACACTCAAACGTTTTAGCAGTCTCATTTAAAGGAATCATTTTTTGTGACCCTTTGACCCTTTTATAATGTTGTTTTTGGTGAGCTTGTTCCTAGAAATTTTCTGTCATTCAATTATAACCTGAGCCCAGGCGTAGATAATCCCCTTTTCATTCAGACATTGCTTATTAATTATCAAGACTATAAAAAGAATAGAACAGACATCTATATAATACATAATCATAAACAATGTTTTAATACATTTCAATACAATATTTTTTCATTACAAATGTATAATGAGTTATCAACATACTTTAAATAAAATGTCACTTTTCATTTATAACCTGTTAGTTTTTACTTTAAAACATATTGAGGATAAACAGTTTTGTATGTAATTAAAGTTAATATACAGTATATAGATAACAGATAGATCGTCAGAAAGAAGTTACAGGTCTCATATTGTTTAAGACACAAAGAATACTTCAAATTTAATTGAAAGCATTAACAATTATTACAGAATATTCTGTAATTGAATGTTTTATATTATTTGTCGGATTTAGTGATATATTTCTTTAAACCAAGTTCCATATCAGTTCAATAAATTTTATAATGGAAGTTTAGCGATGCATGGACTCCAGTCGCTTTTTAGTCGCCTCTTATGACCACGCAGGGATAAACGGTGACTACTGTTTTGATGCCTGAACCCTGAACGGGGCAACCCCTCGGCCACAAGGGGAATGTAATCACTATTTAGATAAACAAAAAGAAAACATGCTGAAATCAATTTATAACCTGGATTTGCTCACTGCGAAATCGGATATCTTATGTCGTTTCAAATACAAGGTGTCGAGGTGATATTTGTTGAACGTGCCATTAACAAAGCAAGGCTGGTTCATTGCATAAACTTAGTTAATGTCGTTAATGAATAAGTTTAATTTACAGACTAAATGCAAATCAAATTCAATCTAAGTTATCAGGCTGTTTGTTTTGAAATATCACTTCAAGTGTCTTTAAAATAGACTATAGCATATATATTGCTTTAATTGAACTTTGCTTGGCTAGAAAATTTTACTTGCGTTTTATCTAAATATCATTTTTGTTTCCATTTTTAAACCATAATTTGCTTTACAAAGCTTGGCTTATTCAAATATACTTAAATCAATTTGCCGGCATACCGAGATTCGAACCCTAGACCTGTCACATCCTAGGCAAACATGGTACCTCTTGGCTATAGGCTTTCAATATAGTCATAAGTATACAGCCAGAAGCAGACCAAATGATTCTAATTTTAGAATTTCCATTAGGGTTAGTAGTTTTTAACTTTTGAAGCTGTTTAACATCTTAATATGCAGGAGCAGAGGTACAGTGCGAATGACGGTAGCAAGGATTTCGTGATCTATAAGAACGATAGTGACCTGCACCGTCTGGATCGCCAGATTCACAGTCCAACGCTTACATATTGAGCTAACTGAACGGCGTTTTGTAAATTATACTAGTTTGGTAATTCGTTTATTTCACACCTTATAACATATAACCAATGCACATTTAGCATTAAAATATTTGCGGCTCGTGATCTTCCAATAGTCATCATTTTTTTGGTCCTGTCTTAACAATTTAGCCTAGTTTTCATTTCCAAGGTAAAAAATCCGTATCAAATTCATATTGTACCCCTCAAAGCCTCATTTTCATATTATTGAGAGTTCAAAAACCATATTAAATACTTATTGTACTAAAAAAATAACAAAATTCGATCAAAATGTAAAACATTGTGGTGTGAAACACAGAGGTCATTTAACATTGGTTCACTGTATTTATGACATTTTCGATTAAACACTTTGACTTAGCCAAAAGTCATGTCCTAAAGTGTAAGATAGAAAAATGCAGAAATTTTCATCTATTACGTTACAAGAAAATAAATTGAAAATCATGAAATCAATATTTATCATTCACTTTTATAATATGCGGCATATTTATGACAATATCTTATTGGCTTATTGTGCAACTGCGTTCATTTTCGTCCAGTATTACAGAAAGGTGACAGCTGTGTTGATGTCTACAAATCGGTCATAGTTTGCGCTATTTTGATAACAATTTATGTGCTCAAATGATGTGTTGCTTTTAAACTGTAGTAACTGTATGTGAGGTTTACCATTTGCGCATTAGAAGTAAACAACAAAAACCAATAAATAACAAATCAGTCAACTGTCTTACGCTATAAGGTGAATACAGCTGCTGTTTTGAAAGAGGTGTTTGTTAACGTATGTTACGCTACTCGTTATTTCTATGTTTGCACATGTACGGATTTAAATATAATAATGAACAACACGATATAAGACACGCCTGAGGTAAGAAATTATTGTTTTTTTCTATTTGTTTTTTTTCCCAAATAATCATATCTGAGCGATATTGAAGTCGTTTTAAACTTATATCATATGCATTAATTTTCATAAATTCAAAAATACTAATGCACCTCACAGTTGATTCTTTATTTTAAAATACCTTAAAAACATACATTATAAAACTCCAATGCTTCTTAAAAATTACTTATAAGTTCTAGTGACTTTTGATTATGTTTATTTTCATATAAAAGCACAAATGTTAAATTCGTTGAATTTGGAATGTTTTTTTCCCATGCTTTTGGATTGCAAAACACCAATATTAATGTGTACCAAATGATTTCGTTTGCGATCGTAAATTCCGATTAAAAGCACCTATTCATTTACATACTTAAGCAAGTGGCGAATAATTATATTCATCTTTAACAAAGTCTTTATCTAAGTGTAACATCAAGCAGTAATAAATATTATATGAATATTTATGTAAGTAGTGCAGTGAAATGATACGCTGAGCCTGTGTTACATATTATAAAACATATATCTCTATTTAAACTTAATAGATATTTCATATACTACCAAATATAGTGTAAAACCTTGACAGTTCATGTGACAAAATGTTTATCTTTACAGTGAGTGAGTGAGTGAGTGAGTGAGTGAGTGAGTGAGTGAGTGAGTGATTCATTCCTATATTCCTATTAGTCAATTAGTTCTATCAATTATTGATGAAAAATATATAATTATGTAAGCACTCGCCCTTTATATTAACCAGTAAATAATGGCTTATTTTCAATAATAAATGATAAACTGTTCTTCTTCCCTTTACCCAAACTGTGTACTTTATCTGGATGTAATCATTTTTTCTCAAAAAATTACTTTTTCCTCTCACTGCTATTCACGCAAACACGCAATCAAAGGAAAACTTAAGATCATACTCTTGTTGATAAATATACACAAATAAACTATTGCCGACACTAAGAACCTTGTGTGCAATACATAAAGTTGCTATTAGAGGGATTATATTGTATAGTTTGTAAAATTTTTTAATACAGTTTGCTTGCTCCGTTTTTTTGCTGATATTTAATTAATTGTAGAGTGCTGAAGCAATATCTTGACAAATTATTTCGCAATACCTTTTTTGCATTTAAGTTCGTAGTACATAAAGAACGTTTCTGCAGAGTTTTCCTGGACAGTTGTATTTTTGTACAATTGGGCGATTGTCGATAATTTCGCTTTAATCTTATTCCTTTGAAGATATAAGCATGGAAAAAAAATGTTGATTAACCTATTATTTACTATCTAAGAACTTATTTCCAATAACTAAAACGATTTAGTCGTACTTTTTAACAGTAATCATTATTCGTGACCATTTGACCTCTTACAATGATGTGGTTGGTGTGTTTTTTTTCTTTGAAAATTTCTGACCATTCAATTATAACCTGAGCCCAGGTGATGATAATCCCCTTTTCAGACATTCTTATTATTTAACAAAGACTATAAAAGGAATAGAACAGACATTTATATAATACATCATCATAAACAATGTTTTAATACATTGATTAATGCAATATATTTTCATCACAAATGTAAAATGAGTTATTCACATTCTTTTAATACAATGGCACGTTTCATTTATAATCTGTTAGTTATCATTTGGAACATTATTTCAAATCAATCAAAAAGATATCCATATGTTGAGAATAAACAGTTGTGTACGTAATTAAAAATAATATACAGTATATAGATAACAGATTTATCGTCAGAAAGAAGTTACAGGTCTCATATATTTTCAAAAATTAAAATATATGTATTGTTTAAGACACAAAGAATGCTGCAAATTTAATTGAAAGCATTAACAATTATTACAGAATTTTCTGTAATTGAATGCTTTATAAAATTTGCCAGATTAAACCAAGTTCCATATCAGTTCAATAAATTTTATTATGGAAGATTAGGGATGTAAGTACTCCAGTATTCAAACCCATTTAGTCGCCTCTTAGGACCAAGCAGAGATAAACGGTTGCTGCAGTTTTGATGCCTCATCCCTGAAAGGCAACCCCTCGGCTACAAGGGGAATGCAATTACTATTTAGAGAAACTAGCAGAAAACATGCTGAATAGAATGTCATAAATTCAATATATAACCTGAATTTGTTCAAACATTAAAAAAGACTGCAAAACAGGTAATCAAATGTCGTCTCACATACAGGGTGTGGAGGTGATATTGGTTGAACGTGCCATTAACAAAGCAAGGTAGGCTCGTAGAATAAACTAAGGAGATGTCATTAATGTCTGATCAAGAGACTTGATACACATCAAAATAAATTGAAAGTTATCATGCTACTTTTTGTTTTGTAATATCACTTAATTTGTTTATAAAATCGACTTAAGCATATAACTTAAGAAGAAAAGAAAACAGACCTTTCGTTGAATTTCTTTATTGATAACTTTCATCTGCAGGTGTTTCAAAATTCAAACTTTAACCTGTTCATGTTAAATGATGAATTCTGCTTACGCTGGTGCTAGGGAGCGTGGACGGTAGTATGCATGCAAGTACCACTACTGTTCTTGAACAGTCTCGATCAAACCGAGCCAGCAACATTTACAATTTTGCCGTATTGGGCTTTCTTTAAGGATCATAGATATATTTCTTTCCGACAAAGCATTAATTAATTAAATAGACAAATATATATATATTCCAACATATCAGCACCAGGACAATCTATAATATCTTTTACTAAAAAGATAGAAATAACAATAAGATATTCTTATTGCCGTGACAAACAATTAAGTTCATAGAGACAACACGAAATATATATCATTGATGTTTATTTTATCTTGTTGTAAAAGACAATATTTTCTGAAGCGGTAATTGGTTTATGCAAATGTTAATTAACAGCTGGGATAAAAATCAGCAGCTGAACATTTGTATATGTTTATTTCCGAGATGTTTATATCTTTTCCTATTTGACTTTACTATTGTTTTGTTGATTGGTTACCATTTTGTTTAAATCTGACACAGATAAGCCAAAATGTAACTAAGGGCAACAGACCCTAAATGACACCAAATAGTAATTAGTTGTTCCTTACTTTTATTCTTTACTACATAAGACAATAAGATAAGACATTTCTTCTTCATCCTAAATAAATGAATGTACTTTAACTAAAACAAATGTGTATGTGTAGGACATGTTATAAATCAATTACAGCTTCAGATATGCGCAATTATAAAACAGTTTTACCATCTGAATTCTTTAACCGTTCACGTCTGATACCTAATGAACTATGCTTGGCTAGAAATTCTTCCTTGCATTTAATTCAAATTTTTGTTTTCATTTTTAAACTCAACCATAATTTCCTTTGCAAAGCTTGGCTGATTCAAATATACTAAGATCAATTTGCCGCCATACCGAGATTCGAGCCCTAGACCTATCACATCCAATGCAAACATGGTACCTCTTGGCTGTAGGCTTAGAATATAGTTAAGTCAGAAGCAGACCAAATGATTCTAAATTTAGAATTTCGGTTAGGGTTGGTAGTTATTTTTTGTTTGTTTGTTTGTTTGTTTGTTTCATTTTACGCCTTTTCCCAAAAGTATTTCAGTCATATAGGTGGGTAGTTTCCTTAACCATCGTTTCTGGAGAGTTACACCAGTACTAGACTACCTTCCTCCGTGCTTAACTACCAAAGCATCTCCCGGGGATCGAACCCACGCCAGAGAAGTAACCGGATTAGAAGTCATCGACTCTAACCCCTCGACCACGGAGGCGGTCTTGGTAGTTTTTAATACAACTTTGAAGCTTTTGACAATAGAATCTGCTTCAAAGTTATCCTTTTAATTTTAGTCTAGATTTGGTCACTTTCCCACATAAAAATCTCATGAAATGTAACTGTTTGCTTTATCAAGATGTAAACACAATTTAGAAGTTACGAACACTTTTTAATTTAATGATGCCATGGAGTCTTGCAATTAGCTAATATTATATTTTAGAGTTTACAATGCTTCATTAGTGCACACATCAGTTTGCAATTATAAAAGTTGTAACTCGCTTAATGAACACAGCTTGTTTGATTTGCTTCTATACAAAATACAGTTACAAAGATGTGAACACATTTTTAAATATCAGTCAATAAAAGCCTGCATTAATTTGATTTTTCTGTGTATGAAAGTAGTTTGAAAATTTGATATTAATTATATTTGCATTACAATTTAAATTTACTTGATTCATATACATTTTATTTATTGTGTAAGCTTCTCTAAGCACAAAAAACATAGCATGGCTTCTGATATTTCGTGTCATTTTTCACTTTGTGTCAATTGTGTTATGGCAAAAAGCATTGATATGCTTAGCATTGCTAAATAAATGGTCTTGTTGTTGATGTTGTGTGAAAATAAGTATTCACCAATCTCTGATAATTATATTTGTTTGTTGCACATTTGTGTCGTTTATATCATATGCTTCTGACAGTATCTGTTTACAAAGATAATTCTATTTATACACACAACCATTGAAACTCCTGAAAGGATGACATTTCTCTAGTACATTGACTAAAGTACAATTTCATTACGAGAAGCAACAACAACAATTGAATTGTGCCTATGTCATTTCTTATTACATCTATAAATGACGATTAAAAAAATGTCATATATAATTGGCTAGGTAAATCCGTAAAAATTAATCAAAAATAGCAACTGCGCGGTGTTGTTATGTCGTTATAAATGATATACAAGTGCTAGAATAGATCTAATAAAGAACCATTGCAATGCTTGGACAGCTGTATTAATTTGCAATTTACAGAGTTGATCAAAATAGAAAATATTTAAAATACATTGATTTCTCTTTATAATTTTAGGTATACAAAAATCATTTGTAATTGTATTAAGATTGTTATTTATAGTATGCCCAGGTTCCAATATTCACGGACGTTTACATTTGTTTCCGTAGACCTTTCATTTTCGCTTGACATTTAATCATTTAATGCAATGGGCCATCATAAAGAGTGTAACGAACCTCCAAAAATTAATGTTTATATATAAACATAAGTTATCAAGTCCATATTTATTGAATGAGAAGAAATGGTCGATTTATACCAGAAACTTATTGTTTCCTGTTTTATGAACATTTTAATTCTTAAAAGCCACTTAGAATTTAAATATTTATCAGATATATACTCTGATACGATGTCTGTCTTACAACGATTCCAACGATACCTTATTTGTCTAAATCGGTAAAGGAATAGCCGAGTTACAGTGCAAAACGTGCAATAACGTTACCCCACCCACCGAATTTACATATAAACAGAATCGTTTTTATGTTAATAAAAGAAATATATTTCTGTTTTTCCTAAATAATTACCCTTAAATTATATATCGTGTTTCTAAGACAATATTTAGTATCTACATCTTCAAGTGGGCTTTGAAATATCTCCATAATAAGCCAAAATAACTTTGCCAACTTCGGTGGAAGTAGTTAAGACAGCCATATTTGATACTCGCGAAAACTAATTCTTTGAAGCGAGCACTTGTTGTGACGTCATGAGTTCAGTCTTATAAATAGTCGGAGCCAGCCTCTGGACCATTTGTGTTGGCAATCTTCAAAGATTACGGATACCATCGTTATGATGCAGGTATAGTACCTTATGATTACAACCGTCAGGGTACAAGAACCGTAATAAGGTTACCGTCTCTCGGCAGGAACCGTCTTCTGCATAATGTAAACCTACGTTACCGTCAACCGTCATCCAACACCCTCCATCTACTGATCTTCATTACCAAAGAGAAGTTCTTCGATTATACATAACCGTAAGGTAATATACAACACCTACGATTCCTTCTTAAAGTCTTAAATTCCGTCAGTGTTCTGTACCGTCAATATAAAGTAAGGTCCGAAATTACCGTCAGTGACCAGAAGAACCGTCAGTGTTTAAGTGATAAAATACCGTCAATTATAAGTCATTATACGGTTATAGTACCGTTAAGTGTATGAATTGGTAAGCAAAGGATGTGTTAATAATGTCTAAAATACCGTCAGTGTTCCGTACCGTTAATATAAAGTAAGGTCCGAAATTACCGTCAGTGACCAGAAGAACCGTCAGTGTTTAAGTGACTAAAATACCGTCATTATTAAGCTGTTTTAAAGGTAAAGTGCCGTTATGTAAGTGAATGTGAAATCCAAAGGAAGTGTTCAATATAACCGTCAGTGCTTTTTCGTGTATATACAAATATCTTAGTGTGGTAATGTGTAAGAAATTAATGCAGCAATAAAGATCACCTGATCTAATCAATATCAGTGCTTCATAAATATAATTAGTGCAAAGTGTTACTACCAACGGAAAGGAACGTCGTCAGTGTTGGTTACCGTCATCTTAATTATATTCTAAGTAATTACATAAGGGATCATCAGTGTTTTATTGTGTGCTTAAGTGTCATCTTTATTGTGAATAACCGTCAGTATAAGTGCCTTTTATAATCTAATCCATAATCAAATAGTTATAATTCTGCAAGTGTGTGATGTCTTTAATTACCGTAAAGTGTCATTTAAGGATAAATATATATTCAGTGCTACAGTGTCGCCGATAGGAATGAATTTGTAAGTGAGAACCGTCAACAATTATTGAGTAAGGAGTCTGTTTTTAACCTTAATAAAGAAGTGGTGCTGTTGAAATTCCCAACAACATATAATACCATCTGTGTTAAATATCGACTACAAAACCATATCGGTCAATATATTGAAATATAATTATTTTTACAAGTGTCATCAGTGTGATTGGTTTTTGATCTACTATTCCGTCGCATTTATAAATAAGTGTGTGGAAATTTGCTCATCGTTGATATCCAAAGTGTTACTTTACCGTCCAGTTGCAGTTTACCATTATATCTGTGAGAAGAATCTATACTCTACTACTTCTTGTGGTACCCTACCGTCTATCTGACCAATTACCGTCAGATACTATTCTTCTAGAGCTACCACCTCACTATAGTTACAGGAGAGATTGAGGAAGTAACATTATTGTCAAACACCTCAGAATTTAATGTACATACTACGGTCAATACAGTGCTACAAGCAGTCAGAGCTGCATTACTGGTACTGGTACTGGTACTGCAGTACGTACTGCAGCGATTTTGCAAGTACTGGTACTGATACTGAATTACTCTGACAAAATTTTGCTACTACTGGTACTATTACTGCATTACTGTCTTAAAAAGTGGTACTGCTACTGCATTACCCAGTACTTTTGGTTTTGATAAAAATTAAAAATAGCATCCATTTTTCTCATAAAATAAAGCTGTAAATTACATTAACTATATTTTATTTTTGTGAAAAAGTAAGTTATCAAATCTAAAGATAATTTGCTGCAATATTCCTTCAAATGTTAACATAGTATTCATCATAAAAAGCACCAAAGACTTTAAGTAAAAATTAAATTAAGATAAACAGACTCAATAACTCTTTACCCTAAAATATCCTCATTAAAATCTTTTATTACTTTGTATTTACTAGTAAAAGAGCAAAATAAACACTAATTAATTTCTTCTATTCTAAATAATCTCATTTCAAGTGAAAAAAGTGATATTGTTAGCACCATAAAAAGTTGTTATTTACTTTGGTATAAATTAAACAGAGGTGTGAAGGTGTGAAAGGCAACAAAAGACTGTTGTGTTTTAAATCATGAAAGATGTTTGCATTGTATTTATACAGTTGACTGGTTACTGAACAATTAGATATGACATGAATATATGTTGTAAATATTGTTTGTAAAAAGTATGTTAAAACTATAAAGTTGTAAATATGTTATGTTAACTTTAAAGTAAATTATGATTTTATTTCTTTGCTGAATAATATTTGCAATTATTTGTTTGAGACTGTATTTATTCAAACTTTGATGAATATATAAAAGTAATGGTACTGATACTTAATTACTTCACCAAAAAAAGTACTGGTACTGCAGTACCGAGCTAAAATCTAGTACTGGTACTGGTAATGGTACTGCATAATTTGCCAAGTACTGGTACTGGTACTTAAGTACTACACCCTTAGTACTGATGCAGCTCTGCAAACAGTAATAAAATCCTCTCATTTCTACAGAACCGTCAAGGGGATTAACTTATGATAGTAACCTCATTTATATATATAAGTATTGTTGAAGAGTACCTTAAATAAAGAGACACACTAAAGACTATGGACCTTTTACATATATAAAGTACTCCTTTTTCACTGATGTTTAAAACCTTGAAGAAGAAGTGTACTCGCCGAGATGAACAAAAGATGAACACTTAGATACCTTTATTCTTAATCAACAATAACATGAATAACATGATAAAGTGACGTTGCTCTCTTACACTGGTGAAAATGTTATCAAGCTGACTTTTAACTAACCGACACTTCCATAATCTTATTAAATTGAACATAAACACTCAGTGGAATAATTTATATACAAAATAAGTGACTATTTCTTTCACATATATTATCTTAAGTTGAACTGAATGTAGTGGGGGGTTCTTACAATAAACACCTTGATATGTTTATATATGTTTATTCAATAAAGAATAAAACCTGTAACAAATAAAATAAGCATGAGACATCACATTACAAAGAAATATAATACAAGACAACTACATTTCACAAAATACACAATATAATACAACAATTCAAATTACAATAAAAACAATTTCACAAATAAATAAATACATATAAACATACCAGGCTTGTGAAGAAATCTAATGAAATAATAGAAATTAGAATCAAGTATTTCTATAAAGAAATTACTGAAAGTTAAATATTTTTATAGTTGTTATCACTTCGAAAGCGAGACAAGGAGTGGTCTGAGTTACTAAGAAATGTTATATTCCAGAACCAAATCATCTAAAAATAACTTGCATACCAAAACCAATCATCCATCACTCAACTTGCAAAACCAGTTCAATCACTCATAACAAAAGGAACAAAGACAAACATGAACACATAACACCACAATAGATTTGGTTGGCCTTAAAGGGAAATTATTACCGTAAACATTCTAAAAAGATAACTTGGCTTAATTTAACCTTATCTACACACTCCCCCCTCTAGTTAAAAATGACACCGGCATTTTCTTTAACAATTATTAATGAAACCTGGATTTATAAAAAAAATAACATTATATTTAAATTCGAAAAAAACAAAAATGCAATACACTGTATATTCATATGACGACATAAAATATATCATATTATTTAAGATATACTGCCCTCCTATAACTATTTTGCAATAGTTAAACAGTAAAATATAAAGAAATAATGCAATAACAGTAGAGTTGTCAATTCTACTTGAAAATAATAAATACATAGTATATACCTCCATACATAGGACCTATATGAAATTTAAAATGACTGCATTAAAAAAATAAAAACACCCTAATATACAATAATTATACCCATTCTCCATACCTATCCGTGGATGTATCACACGTCTAGGGCGTGGGATAGGGCAAGAAGATAAAACGGCGTATGTACTGGGAATGAACTGGAATAGTCACTGGAGTACTTAGTCTACTCACTGGAGTAACTGGTACATTTACTGGAATAACTGGAACACTTACTGGAGTAACTGGAACACTTACTGGAGTAACTGGGATAGTTACTGGAGTAACTGGAACACTTACTGGAGTAACTGGAACACTTACTGGGGAATACGTCGCAGGATTGGGGTGAATCCTGGGAACAAATGAAGGGATAGAAATAGAGGGAGCATCAGAAGAATGTCCATAATCAACACGAGTATTGCGACTGCGAGTAACTGGAAATCTCCTCTGTGGTATGATGTATACACCAGATGATGATTCAGAAGAGCTAGAATCAGCATCATACTCTTTCTGTATAGGAACACGTCTAGGTTTTGGTTTAGGCTTAATTTCAAACAGGTAAATCTGTAATCTTCTTCAGGGATAGAAATAAATGGAAGAAGCATATTTCTGTGAAGGGTTCTGACAGGACCTTTTCGAGACTCAAGTTGTACTTCATATACAGGTTGGTCAGGAAATGGTATGTCAATGATAACAAAAGGGTCCTTCTCCCACTTATCTGCCAGCTTATGTCGCCCTTGAAGATTGACTTTTTCGGACCAAAACAATATCGCCTACAACCAATTTGTTCTCCGCGAACTCTACGGTCATATTGCTTCTTGTTTTGATCAGCCCGCTTCTTGGCAACATCACCAGCTTACCGATAAGCATATTGAAGGCGTTCCTTCAAAACGAAGAAAACATAAGTAGTAGGAGAAAGATGTTCAGAGTTAGAAGGAAAAGTACCAAAGATAGGCATCAACAGAAAGACGGGGATGCCATCCAAACATAAGAAAGTGAGGAGAAAAACCTGTAGAAGAGTTCTTGGTGGCGTTATAAGCCTGAACAAGAGAAGGAACAAAATCTGCCCACTTAGATTTTATGATCTTTCTGCCAGAGTACCTAACATTCTGAGAAAGGGTCCGATTAAATCGCTCGGCTGATGGATTTCCCATAGGGTGGCAAAGGAGTGGTTTCTTGTCTTTCGAACATTTGCAATCTTGCAAAGTTCCTTGATGACTCGACTTTCAAAATTTTTCCGCCCCTGGTCAGAATGCAGCTGCTCTGGAAAAGAATAGTGGACAATAAAATGTTCATATAAGGCACGAGCAGTGGTAGTCGCCTTTTGATTACGGCAAGGAATAGCCTTGGCGTATCTGGTAAAATGGTCGGTAATGACCAAGACGTCCTCATACCCTCCTTTGGACTTCTGTTGCATGGGTCTTAAAGTCTGGATTGGAACCAATTCTGCAGCAGGTACAACCGGTGTCTTTCTGCAAATACAACTTTTGCAACCTGAAATGCGACTATTAAAATCTGCCTCCATGCCAGGCCAATAAAAACGTTGACGAGCTAACCATAGAGATTTTATCACGTCCCGGGATGGCCTACATTGTCATGAACACCAGTAAAAGCAATATTCCTATGAGAATAAGGAATAACAAGTTTGTTGTACTTCTTTCTCCATCCAGAGTGGCGGTACGATAAAGAACACCATCTTTGATAGGAAGACGAGAGAAGTCACGAAGAAGAGATTTGACGTCTTTCGACATCTCCCCCCCCCCCCACCTCGGACGAGAACCAGAACGTAGGATGGAAAGAACAGAAGATATATCAGTGTCTTTAGACTGTTCTACCGCCCAAATCCACTGGTCTGACTGCAGCTTCAGAAGGTAAAGATTCCTCAAATTGGCCATTATGAGGGACCTCATCTCCCGAGGCAACATTCAGCAGAAGAAAGAGAGACAGAAGCAGCAAAGCACACTGCCTTGACAGCATCGCTGGAAGAGTTGTGGTCAGCGAGATAGCCCATCACAATCTTGATTCTGTTTACCCTGACTTATATATGATTTCAAAATCATAGGCAGACAAAGCAGCAATCCAACGATGACCTGTCGCGTCCAACTTATCAAGAGGACAGGAACATAAGTTAAAGGGTTGTTGTCAAGTAGAAAACAAGAAATTGGTTGCCATAAAGATAGTCGTGAAACTTATCACAGACAAGCCCATTTCAAAGCTAAAAATTCAAGTTTATGAGCAGGTAATTACGTTCACTACGTCTTAAACCTCTGCTGGCATAAAGCTATGACATGCTCTGAGCCATCCTGCTCTTGAAAGTAACACCGCTCCTAATCCGGACCCACTCGCGTCGATATGGACTTTAAAGGGTTTACTGAAGTCAGCAAAAGCAAGAACAGGAGGAGACGTAATTTTTGGTTTTTTTAGAAGATTGCTGGGCATCACCCCATACCCATGTAGCAGTCTTTCTAGAACGCTTGGACTTAGATTTGGGAGAATTACCATGACCCTCAAGTAAGTCATTAAGGGTTTTGGCCAACTTGGAATAATCCTTAATAAATCTCCTGTAAAAACCTGCAGTTCCAAGAAATGTCCTTAATTCAGCAATGTTCTTAGGCACTGGCCAAGAAGAAATAGCAGAAGTTTTCTCGGGATCAGTAGAAATACCATTCTCAGAGATAACATGCCCTAGATAAGAAACGGACGTTTTGAAAAATTCACACTTAGAGCCTTTAAGTTTAAGACCATGAGAAGATAAACGTTGAAACACATTTTCAAGCCTAACAATATGCTCCTCAAAAGTTTCAGAAAAGACCAAAATGTCATCAACAAAAACAAGACATTCACGCAAAAGAAGGTCACCCATGGCACGTTCCATGACTCTCTGAAAAGTAGCACCTGAATTAACTAATCCAAAGGCAAGCCTATTGAATTCGTAAAATCCAAGATTACCAACAGAAAAAGCAGTATAGGGCTTTGAATCTTCCTCCATCTCAACTTGCCAGTAACCACTGCGTAAGTCAAGTTTAGAGAAAAATTTAGAACCCACTAAAAGGTCTACAGTGTCATCAAAAACGAGGAAGCATATAGGCATCTTTCCTTGTTCTTGAGTTAAGCAATCTAAAATCAATACAGAACCTAAGTGAACCATCCTTTTTTCCGAACAAGAACAACATTAGAAGAGAAAGGAGAGTCACTAGGCCTGATGGCACCGCAATCAAGCATATCCTTAAGGTGCTGCCTCACCTCTTCATACATTCCAGGGGGAATTTTCCTGTAAGGCTGCTTGAAAGGGGTGTCATCATTTAAAACAATGCTATGGCGTGTAAGATCAGTACAACCAATATCAGTTGATCCCTTGGAAAATACATGATTCCAATTGCCTAAAACTTGGCGAACACGCAGAAGTTGCTGAGGGGACAGATTCTCAGTATCAATATTCAAACCAAGAGAAGATAAATCTGGCTGTGAAGAGTTCACACCATTAGAAACAGAATGAGAAGAAGCAAGGTTGTCTAGCACTGTGACTTCATTAACCACACAAATGTTAGATTTCGGCTTAATAGTCAATGTCCTCGCAGTCAGATTACAGATGCGTACAGGCACCTTTGCATAACCGCTTTCATTGGACACTGAAACTATTTGTGGCCGAACAATATATAAAACATCTGCATCAGGGTTTTCAGTCACAAGCTTAGTATCACTAGAGACACCTCTAACAAGACCATTAACAGAAATAGACTCATACGGTGAGATTGCCCATTTGCAACTGAAATGTCTAAGTTGATATTGAAATCTGTCAAATTCAACAGTGGCGGTCTATTTGACAATGACAAATAAAATGAGTTTGATACTGTTGAAACCATTGAGCCAGTATCAACTAGAGCTATGGCTGAAATACCATTAAATACAATATTGGCCTTATTGGAACATCCAATAATTCTATTAACAAGTGATTGCTTCTCAATAACCGCCTCTGATTGGCCAACAACAGAGGCGGACCCTAGTTTGGGTAAACCGCAGAAGATCCCTGTTGCGCAGCAACATGGCCCTGCTGATTCATACCCTTACCACGGCCACGCCAACTGCGATTGGTATTGTAAGATGTGGTACGGACTGGTGTGTTATAAGGTGCTGTTTGAGGTTGTGTCTGATATCTGTATGTCTGTACTGGGGGTGGTGGTGTGTTCCATTGAGGCAAATGAGTAGGTTGTGTAGGTAATGAGAGATTATCAAGTTTCTGTAAAATGGCATTAAATCTCCTATCAACACCAGACTGTAAACCACGCATTTGTTCAGTGAAACGGTGCTCCATGTCCATCATAGATTTTTCTACATAGGAAATAGAAGCCATTTCACCAGACACCTGCGAATTTACAGAAATTTTAGACTTGGGCTGGACAGACGGAATAGTATCCTTCTCAATCCTACGGATTTCCATTAAAAAATCATCATAGTCAGAAGCAGAGTCAAGCTTATGTCTACTGCTTTCTCTTAAAGAATCTGACCTTAAACCTGACCATAACTTTTCACATAATAATTCATTCTTAGCAGACTTCGGTACAGAACCACCCTCAAAAGCTCTCTGCAAAGTGCACTATAAACGACACCCATAAGCTGCTACCGATTCATCAACGCCCTGAGATGCATTGAAGAATTCCTTCATAGTAACACCTTGTCTTGAAGGTTCAGCATAATTCACAGACAACTTGTGTAAAATATCATCTATGGACACAGATTCACCTAACGAAACTACCAAACGTCTAGCTGTGCCCCTTAGAGAAGATCTCACAGCTTGACGAACTTGGGAGTCAAGTAAAGATGTATCTTTCTTAAGACACTGTACCTCATGGTGCCACTCATAATAAGAAATTTCACCTTTATGGGTAGGGTCATCTCCAGAAAAAGGTGGAATCTTAGGATTACGGGATAAAATTGGGGAAGGTGCAGATGGGGGAGCAGAAGGAGAAAAACTGAAGGAAGTTGGCTTTATACCTCTACCATAACCATGAGAGGGTTTCTTAGCTGGTGTTCCATCCTTAACAGAGATATGGTACTTTGAAGACAAAAAATTAATCATCTCTTCCTCAGAAAAAGAATATTTCTTCTCACCTTCTGAATCTTCCATCTTAAAAAAAAATGCAAAAAAAAGAGAGGGGAAAAAATAGACCCTGGGATTGAGTGGACAGATGAAAACAAAATCAATAAATAAAATAAACAGAAAATAAAAAAAATAAAATAAATAAGTGTACAAAGAATAAGACACTGAAGCGGAAATATGGGGTAAAATAGACCAGGGAAATACACCTAACTTATGGTGAAAAACCAATAAGTTTATTTTAAATGACACTCAATAATCAAATTTATTGATGCATTCACAAACAATATGAAAAGCAAGTATAAATGCTTCTATTTACCTGATAACTCTTACCAGAATTGTTTAATTTAATACACCTTAAAAAAATAATAAAAGGTAACTATGTATTTTACCAAGTACTAACTGTACCAATATTAGTACCTTCAATTCACAAATTCCTGGTTTGAACCAGTACTGGTCAACAAAATTGATACCCAATAAGTCAGTACATTACAAGTTCCTGGGGATAACCAGTACTAAAACATTTTAATATTCAAAAGGTCAATAATCAAACATATATAATAAATATACAAGTTATATTTGGGCAGATATCTCTTAAATAATTCCTGGTAAATACCAGTACTTATTTATTAAGTATTTCCTGGTTGTAAATAGAGGATATTGAATGAGTGTAAGTTCAATACTGAATTTATTGCACGAGTTGAATAAAATTATATTATGCGAACCTCTGGCGAGCATAATATTATTTTATTCAACGAGTGCAATAAATTCAGTAATGAACTTACACGAATTAAATATTCTATTTATCACATACCCAAAATAAAGACCGTTTAAAGTGAAACAAGAGTCATTTTCCGTTGACGCGCCTACAGTAAAACGCTAACATTTAGCGCGTCTTTACACTATGTTTGCATAACGCTAATGACGTCACGTCAAAATATATGCACGGCCGTGCAATACCATATTTACGGAGTCGCAAAATCGGCACGGGTGTGTGATAAAATACTTTAAAAAATGGGCAGTTCAAATTAAAATGTCTGGGGAAAAAATACGGAATTTAGTTTATCAAAGAAAAAAAAACAACAAAAAACAATTAATACCCTTAATCAATTACCAGATGACTTGATACTGCTATGCCGTCCAACCAAATGACTTACCAATCAAACAAACGCCAAAAACAAAATAAACCGAATAAATCACACGACAGCACTCACTTTCAAACAAAAAAATACTTTCACGCGAATTGGTTCTGGGTGTTAATTTGTTAGTTTAGCAGAAAAGTACAGAAATAAAGATCAGAAATAGAGCATAATATATATTCAATACACAAAGTAAACAAACACAGTAATCAAGATCCTTAAATTTTTCTAAATATCTTTTTCAATGTAAACAAATAATTGAAATACCCGAAAGTTTTTTATATCTATCTAAATATATCTAAACTATTAATTTCATTGTATAAACCCAGATCAGTAAATCAATGTTTATTCAATATAGCCAGTGAATCACCAAATATTTACAAACAGAATAATAATATATATACAAATATATAAAAAAGCACACAACAAATAAACAGTAGCGGTATTTTTAAAAAAGATTTATCAAATTATGAACGAAATGGAATTAGGTTTCTTGTATCTAGTATTATCTATCCGAAATTTATGGTTTATCCTAAATTACCTAAAGAAAAATATGAAAGATCGCGAAATTGTGTGACAAAATTACATTATCGTTGTTTACATAAAATAAATCAAATGACAAGTCCTATTTAATGAAAGAATCAAAAATTTACCTTAAAAGAAACTGAATTAAACCAAAAATCTACTTAATATATGTATAAATATAAAGAAATTTACCTTGTTATTAAATTTTCCGAAACAGGTCACACAAAATTTGGAATATGGGCCGAAAGTAGTACCTAAGTTAACACAGAAAAATAGTTCTTACTAAAATTGAAAAATACCGCCAAAAACAATAAAAATATACAAAAATAAAATATCTACTTACATATATATAAAAATCCGTAAATATTCACAATTAAAATACACAAATATCACAGTTCAAAGTTCCAAATTCCTCCGCGTCCTAGATTTTGCACTCTTCTCCAGCTGATTTACTATTTACAAATAAAAGTCTATATATATTTACATGTATCTCTGTCGTTGTGGCGCGAAAGAGCTCTATGAAAAAAATGATGGGGGTGGGGGAATGGGGGTGGGAGGTATACCTATGAGATGAAATTCAAAGTTGATCTCTTCTACTGCTGGGCTGACAGCCGCGGATAGGGAAGGATCCAGCTGCTTGGCCTGGTCTGCTCTGCCACGGTCAGCGCTGCTCTCCCCCCTCTGCCAGAAACAGCTCGCCTGGTTCTTCTTTTCGACGTCGGGGAGCCAATTTGTAGTGGGGGGTTCTTACAATAAATACCTTGATATGTTTATATATGTTTATTCAATAAAGAATAAAACCTGTAACAAATAAAATAAGCATGAGACATCACATTACAAAGAAATATAATACAAGACAACTACATTTCACAAAATACATAATACACAATATAATACAACAATTCAAAATAACAATAAAAACAATTTCACAAATAAATAAATACATATATACATACCAGGCTTGTAATAGAAGAAATCTAATGAAATAATAGAAATTAGAATCAAGTATTTCTATAAAGAAATTACTGAAAGTTAAATATTTTTATAGTTGTTATCACTTCGAAAGCGAGACAAGGAGTGGTCTGAGTTATTAAGAAATGTTATATTCCAGAACCAAATCATTTTAAAAATAACTTGTAAACCAAAAAAATCTCCTACTTAAAATTTGGGAAAAAACCCGGGTTTAATCACTCATAAAAAAAAGGAAAAAAAAGACAAAAATGAAAAACATAAAACCCCCAATAGAAATTTTGGGTTTGGCCCCCAAAAGGGGAATTATTTAAACCGTAAACCATTCTAAAAAGATAAAAATTGGCTTTAATTTTAAACCCTTTCTACTGAAATATTTTTAAAAGATAAAAGGAACTCGGGGGAAATTTATATACCCCGGAAAGGGTCTTGTTATTTAAAAAAAGAACATTTTCGTAAAAATTAAACCCTTTATACATTACTCTTAATAATTAACCCCCTAAAGTACCCTTTTCCAAATTTTTTAAGGTTTTCTAGTTAAAAAAAATGTTTAAAAGTTTATCGCCCCCGTTTGTCAAGCTTTCATTATAAAATAAGTGTATCAAAGCCTCAAGCCAGGTTCAGACGAATCCCTTTGTAACAGTGGCTGGGCGGCCACGTTGCAATAGTCTTTAGATATTAACCTTTCGTCCTATATTATTCATACATTCATCAACATGAATAAAAATCAAAATGTTCCATAGACTAGCTGACTTGTTTTCAATTTTACTTTTCAAATTTTACTTTATTTATTTGATGTTAAATTAGAAAAGCAGTTTACGAAACAAGATTGAATAAACTTAGGAATGACGTTAAATAACAGTAAAAAAGCCACCAATAAGTAGTTTTGAAATGTTTTTATCATGTAAAACTTGATATATTTAACTTGAACTAAAAAAATACAGTTAAAAAGTTATATCAATTCAAATTGCAAGGTTATGCACTATTTTCAAATGCTTGGTCAGTTGTCATTATCTTTTCATTTCTTTAAATGAAGGAAATGTATCTTTTAATCTTAATGTAAGAAAGGCTTTCATATGTTTTTAATGAAGGTATGGCATGTTTGATTTAATACAAGGAAATCCATTGGAAGAAAAAGGAAACAGTTAGTTTGAAGAAATCAACTAATGTTCACAGCAGTCAAGTCAAAACATATAAAACAGTATTTAGGTATGTAGACTAAAATGGACATTGTTATATGTAGTTAATATTTGTTTGAGATAAACGAGTCTAACAATAATTTAATATCTATAATATATCTATATACATGTAGTTACGTTAAAGTAAAATTGGAATAAGGAAACAGCTTACTTTGCAAATGGTTGGAAGCTTTTTAATATCAGTAGTTTGCTAGCAAATTATAATTTCAAAAAAAGAAAAGCAGAAAGGTAATTTCTTGGTTCAAGTGTTACAAAATCAACAATTCGGCTATTTCAGCTACGACTCATTGTTTGACTTCAAATATTTTTTTACATTTTTGTTAAACTGTGAGATTAGTCAGTCTGTGCTAAGTGAATGGACATGAAATTCAAATAAGTATAAAAGAGTCAAATGTCAACACTTTGATACAAAACAAGCTGTTGTTTGAAAGTGGTTAATGTTTATATATTTTACCTTATTTGCTATATGTGTTGATTTAAATTTAATAATTTGGAAAGTGGTTTAACGACATGTTTATGGTAAGAGATTACTAATGTGTTTTGTATTCATTCCCGTAGCTGTAAGATAGTCAAGTGAAAGAATTTAATTGTATAAAACACGTAAACATATATTGCATATCTATAATAATAATTTTCATAATTATGGCTTTCGTCCATTTTGACTAAAAACTACGTGACCTCATATTTCCTCAAGATTATCTTATCTCGGTCTTGTTGTGATGATGTGTTATGATATCAATTACAAACTTCTGGTATATGGTTGTGGTGTTTGTAGTTACACTCCGGATCACGGCAGTTAGAAACATTGAATGTACGAGATCACAGTTCAGCCATCGCATCGTTCCTGGCCTGGCGGTCAAGCAATTTTCCAGTACTGTTGCCTTCACTTTCGCAAGGAATTGATAACATCTTAATATGCAGGAGCAGAGATACAGTGCGAATGACTGTAGCATGGATTCTTGATCTTTCATAACGAAAGTGACCTGCACCGTCTGGGTCGCCAGATTCACAGTCCAACGCTTACATATTGAGCTAACTGAATGGCTTTTTATTGGTTATTCTTTATTTTACACCTTATATATAACCAATGCACTATCATTTGCTCGAATTGATGTTCCAATAGAAATCATTATTGGGTCTAGCCTTATCAATATAGCCTAGTTTTCAATTCCAGAGTCAAAAATCCATATCAAATTCATATTGCACCCTTCAAAGTCTCATTTTCATTTAATTGAGAGTTCAAAACCATATTAAATACTTATTGTATTAAAAAACAACAACAAAATTCTGTCAAAATGTAAAACATTGTGGTGTGAAACACAGAGGTCATTTAACATACTTACTCTATTTCACTCATAGTAAGCTGCAAAATGTATATCTGAATCGTCTTAAATAGTTTTGCTAGCTTTGCCAGCTGTGTACTTGTTCAATAGAATTCAGTATTATACTCAGCAATGTATAACAACCACATAATATTGAAACAATCATTTATAAAAATTCAAATACTATGCAAACATGATTAAGTCAAAGATTAAAAAAAAAACGTAGTCAAATTTTTACAAACTATAAAATTAAATTGATTTTCCGCTTGCATGTTCAATTTATTATTTGGAGAAGTAACATGTTCATTTCATATGTTTTATTTTGACTGATTAAATAAATGTGGATAGAAAAATGCAGAAATTTTCATCTATTACGTTACAAGAAAATAAATTGAAAATCATGAAATCAATATTTATCATTCAGTTTTATATTATTGCAGGGCACATTATGACATCTTAATTGGCTTATGTGCAAACTGCGTTCATTTTCTCCAGTTAGACAGAAAAGGTGACAGCTGGTGTTGATGTTACAAATCGTACATATTTTGCCTATTTTGATAACAATTTATGTACTCAAATGATGTGTTGCTTTTAAACTGTAGTAACTGTATGTGAGGTTTACCATTTGCGCATTAGGAGTAAACAACAAAAACCAATAAATAACAAATCAGTCAACTGTCTTACGCTATAAGGTGAATACAGCTGCTGTTTTGAAAGAGGTTTTTGTCAAAGTATATTACGCTCCTCGAAATTTCTATGTTTGCACATGTACGGATTTAAATATACGTTATAAGACATGCCTGAGGTATGAAATTATTATTTTTTCTATTTGTTTTTTTAAATAATCATATCTGAGCGATATTGAAGTCGTTTTAAACTTCATGAAATAATAACCATATTATATGCATGAAATTTGATAAATTTAAAAATGCTAATGCACCTCACAGTTGATTCTTTATTTTTAAATACATTATAAAATATTTTAATGCTTCTAAAAATTACTTATCAGTTCTAATTACTTTTGATTAAGTTAATATTTATTTAAACGCAAAAATGTCAAATTCGTTGAACTGAAATGTCTTTTTTCCATGTTTTTGAATTGCAAAAATCCAACAGTAATGTTTGCCAAATGTTTGTGTTTGCGATCGCAAATTCCGATTAACAACACTTATTAATTTACATATCTTTAATATATCTTCTTAAGCAAATAGCGAATAATTATATTAATCTTTAACACATTCTTTATCTAAGTGTAACATAAAGCAGACATAAGTATTAAATGAATATTTAATTAAAAAGTGCAGAGAAATGTTATGCTGAGCCTGTGTTACATTTTATAAAACATATAATTATATCTCCATTTAAAATTAATAGATAGTTCATATACAACCAAAGGTAGTGTAAAACCTTGATAGTTTATTTGACAAATGTTTATCTTTACAGTGAGTGAGTGAGTGAGTGAGTTGAGTGAGTGAGTGAGTGAGTGAGTGAGTGAGTGAGTGAGTGAGTGAGTGAGTGAGTGAGTGAGTGAGTGAGTGAGTGAGTGTCATTCCTATGTTCCTATTAGTCAATAAGTGCTATCAATTATTGATGAAAAATATGTAATTATGTAAGCACTCGCCCTTTATAAATGGCTTTTTTTCAATAATAAATGATAAACTGTTCCCTTTACACAAACTGTGCACTTTATCTGGATGTGATCATTTTTACTCAATGAATTACTTTTTCCTCTCAGTGCTATTCACGCAAACACGCAATCAAAGGAAAACTTAAGATTATACTCTTGTTCATAAATATACACAAATAACAACTATTACCGACATTAAGAACCTTAGGTGCAATACATAAAGTTGCTATTAGATGGATTATATTTTATAGTTTGTAAATACCGTTTGCTTGCTCCGTTTCTTTGCCGATATTAAATTAATTGGAGAATGCTGAAGCAATATCTTGACAAATTATTTCGCAATACCTTTTTTTGCATTGAAGTCCGTAGTTAATGAAGAACGTTTCTGCAGAGTTTTCCTCGACAGTTGTATTTTGTACAACAGGGCGATTAATGATAATTTCGTTTTAATCATATTCCTTTGAACATACAAGAATTGAAAAAAAAAACGGATGAACCTTTTATTTGCTATCTAAGAACTTATTTTCAAACACTTTAACGTTTTAGTCCACCCTTTTAAAAGTAATCATTTTGTTTCGTGACCATTTGACCTCTTACAATGATGTGGTTGGTGTGTTTATGTAGTACGAGATAACTTGTGGTATAAATTAATACAATACGGAATACGAGGACGTTTGCTTAATATAATTAAATCTCATGTAAAGCTTAATAATGAGATAAGTAATGAATTTACATGTATCTTAGGTGTACGACAGGGGGAATGCTTATCCCCTTTTTTATTTTCTATGTTTTTAAATGATATTGAAAATGAATTTATTATAAATGGTTTAAACGGTATTGATTTTGGTTATATAAAGTTATTTCTTATGCTTTATGCAGATGACATTGTTATTTTTTCTAACAGCCCAAGTGATTTACAGAAAGGGCTTGATGTTTTATATATTATTGTCAAAGGTGGAAACTTGTTGTTAACGCAGAAAAGACAAAAGTTATGGTTTTTAGAAAAGGCGGTCGTTTGCCTGGTCATTTAGAGTTTAACTATAATGGTAATATATTGGAAATAGTGAATCGTTTTACATACTTAGGTGTTGTTTTTACAACTGGTGGTGCATTTACAGAAACGCAAACATTATTAGCTGGTCAGGCCCTTAAAGCAACGTATAGGCTAGAAAAGTATTTGTATAAATTTGTTGATATATCACCGAAGCATGTTGTAGATCTATTTGACAAATTAGTTTATCCAATTTTATCATATAGCAGTGAAGTTTGGGGTTTTGCATCTGCAAACTGTATTGAACGTGTACACACACAATTTCGTAAGAAGGTCCTTGGTGTTATAAAGAACTGTCAAAATGATTTTGTTTATGGTGAAATAGGTAGACTACCATGTAGAACAAGATGTTTACTTTCAATTGTTAAATATTGGTTTAAAATTCTACGTTTAAACGATAGGAAATATGTTAAAATAGTTTATAAAGATATGTTAAATACAATAGAAAGACACCCAAATACTCTTAAATTGGGCAAACCAGGTGAAATGTTTATTAAGTCGCTATGGTTTTTATCATGTATGGTTATTTCAAGGACTTGCAAATGTAAATGTGTTTTTAGAATTGTTTAAACAACGCCTGTCTGATGTTTATGTACAAGAGTGGAATTCAAGATTAGAAGAGTCATCTAGAGCATTATTTTATAAAAATATCTCAGATTTTAGTTTCCATCCTTATCTTAACTTTATAAAAACTAAACATGTGCGACATGCACTTACTAGATTACGTTTGTCTTCTCATAGACTTGAAATAGAAACTGGTAGATGGTCTAGACATAGAGTTGATATAAGTAATAGATTGTGTAGACACTGTAATGTGCTTGAAGATGAATATCATTTTGTAATATGTTGCTCTAAATATAATGTTCTGAGAAAAAGGTTAATACCACAATATTATGTAATTAAACCCAGTATGTTCAAATTCATAGAATTGTTGAAATGTCAAAATGAACATGTTATATTTAATTTAGGACTATATATTTATAAAGCATTCAAAATCAGAAATGAAGCTTTGTATCAAAATTAATCGTATGTCTTCTCCAAATACATTACGATATATACAGACATACATTTTGCAGTAGTTTTCAAGTCCCTGTGTGTTTATCCTCTTTTGTAAACAGTATAGTTTTAAAAATGTATAGTCCTTTTCAATTGTTATTATGCAAATAAGTATTTCTTTTAAAATGTATAGTCTGTTTCAAGGCTTATTTGTACTTGAGTATGTTTATTTTGTATGCAATAGTTAACAATCGATGTCATGTGACCTATGTAATTGTATATATTGTAAATATGTTGCCTCATGGACCAGTCTGGTCTACTGGCTTTGTGAAATGAAGATATATATATATATATATGTTTTTTTCTTTGAAAATTTCTGTCATTCAATTATAACTTGAGCTTAGGTGAAGATAATCCCCTTATCAGACATTGCTTATTATTTAACAAAGACTATAAAAGGAATAGAACAGACTTCTATATAATATATTATCTTAAACAATGTTTTAATACATTGATTAATGCAATTTATATTCATTACAAATGTAAAATGAGTTATTCACATTCTTTTAATACAATGGCACGTTACATTTATAACCTGTTAGTTATCATTTGGAACATTATTTCAAATCAATTAAAATAGATACACATATGTTGAGGATAAACAGTTTTGTATGTATTTAAAATAATTAACAGTATATAGATAAGAGGTAGATCGTCAGAAACAAGTTACATGTCTCATATATCTATAAAAAGGATTATATGTATTGTTTTAAGACATACAGAATACCGCAAATTCAATTGAATGAAAATAACAATAGAATTTCCTGTAATTGAATGCTTTCTTTATATAATTTGCCGGACAAACTCCAGTTACTCAAACCCATTTAGTCGTTTCTTATGATCACGCAGGGATGGCTGCAGTTTTGATGTCTCAATCCTTAAAGGCAACCACTCAGCAACAAGGGAAATGCAATCATTACATGGTATTTAGAAAAAAATAGAAGAAAACATCCTGAATGACACTTCATAAATTCAATTTATAACCTGGATTTGTTCAAATATTAAAACAGACTCCAATGTCGTTTCACATACAGGGTGTCGAGGTGATGTTTGTTTAACGTGCCTTTGACAAAGCAGGGCAGGTTCATTGCATAAACTAAGGTAGTGTGGTTTATAACTATTGTTTGTTGATTGTTTACCATTTTAATGTTTTATTTTGGCGTACATTCGAGCATAGTACTAGGAAATCAGTCACAGGCAAAACGTAAGGGATAATAGACCCTGATGAACATCAATAGAAATCAACTTTTGATTACTTTTATTCTTTACTAGATACTATAAGACATTTCTTTTTCTTTTTTTATCTTAAATAAAGGAATGCATGTCAAATAGACTCCCCTTTTCACAGGCTCAAAAATGTCTCATCTTTTCAAACAACACAATCCAGTGATATCTAATAAAGCGTTTATCAAAACATCTTCAGATATACAGTAACAATTTTTAAAAATATAAAACAGTTTTACCATCAAAATTCTTTGCTATAACTGTTTGAATCCGATACATAATGGAATTTGCTTGGCCAGAAATTTTTACTTGCATATAATTTAAAAATCATTTATGTACATTTTGTTTTCATTTTTTAAACACAACCATACCTTTTCTTTGCAGAGCTTGGCTTATTTCAATATACTAAAATTCAGTTGCCTGCACTCTTATTCGAGCCCCAGACCAGTCACATTCTAAGTAAACTTGTATCTTTTGACCATCGATTTCTAATATAGTTCCAAGGATACAGTCTGAAGCAAACCAGATGATACTAAATTTACAATTGCCATGAGGGTTGCCTATTTCTAATACAAGGTTTTAATTTTTTGACATCAGAAGCTGCATCAAGGTAATCCTTTACTTTTAGTTTAAATTTGGTCACTCACATTAAAAGAAGATATTCTAAAGAAATGTAAGTGTTGGCTTTATGAAGATGTAAACCTATTTTAGTTTCAAACTTATTGTCAATTCGACAGTGAACGTTGTCTTTGGCCATATTTACACAAATACACTATATGGCAAAGGCATTTAACATCAATATAATTGTAAACATGTTTACATTTTTCAAATTATACAATCAAACAAATGTACAGAAAAAATACAAGTTAATACATATCAATTTTATACTTCAGAGATAAGCATTTAATTATCGGTGAGAAATTCCAAATAATTATTTCTACATTTCATCGACAGCAAAAAATGGTATTCAGATTCAATTACATTTTGATTACATAATTTACATCATCTATTATGTCTATCAATCCAATTATATCTTCCTTGTTTAATTTTCAGATTATGCGAGCTAAGTCTAAAGCGAGTAAGAGATTTCCATGTAACCTCATTTCCTATCACAATGAAATTATCTTCAAATTCAGAAGATTGTTTAATTTAACAAAAATAGTGTGATTTCTGCAAAGTATTAATTGTACGATTTCAACCTTGAGTAAACTGCTTTTAAACAAATTTAAATAATTTGCACTACAATTTAATTTAAGCAAAATTAACCCCAACAATTTGTGTTTAAACTATTATATATGTCTTTATATAGCAAATACATAGGGGAGTCAGGTGTTTTCATAAGTTTTATCCAAAGTTTTAGAGACCTTTCCTTACAAATGACTGAGGATGGGAGTAAACGGCAAATATTGGAGTTAGTTTTTTAACACATACAATGTATTTGAAAAACGTATTATTTGTTGACGTTTTTAAAAACCTACCTCTATAGTAAATATGGTGCTATCATGGAATAAAAAAGTTTAGGTTTTGCTTAAATGCCTAGGCTAATATTGTCGAATAAAGACAGTAATTTGTTGTAGCCTCTCAGACCTTGATCATTTAATGCTTTTACTGTACCTGACATATTACCTATAGATGTACCTAAATAAATTATCCACATGTTCAATTTTCTAGCAATTTATAAAAACCTGATGTCCCCTGACTTGTTTATGTTTTTCAAATACAGATTTTTGTTTTGTTCTTGTTAATTTTTAGAACCCATTTTTTCGGAATAGTTATATATAAGGTTTATTTGAGAAGATCTAAATCCTTATCTGTCATAGTATCAAAGTTTCAATTTTAAAAACTTTTGGGATTACAGCATGTAATAGAAATATAGCATCAGGTGTTGAACGACCTCCACAAAAATAAAACTGCGTTTCATTATAAATATTGTCGGTGTCGTACCATTTGTTTATACGATTTTTCAATAGAAGAGCAAATATAGTACCAGTAATATTTATTTAGTAATTACGAAATTTCTGTATTTAATGATACCATGGAGCTTTGCAATTAATTCATGTTATATTTTAGAGTTAACTTTGCTTCATTAGTGCAAACATAAGTTTGCAATAATAAAAGTTGTAAGACGCTTAATGGACATAGTTTATTTGATTTGCTTCTAGACAGAGTACAATAACAACAATGTGAACACTTTTTTGTTTGATCATTCTATGTGTGGAAATAAGTATTCACCAGACAATTTTGTTTATTTGTTGCGCATTCGTGAAGTTTATATCATAATTTCTGCATCAACCCCCACCCCTTTCCAATGCACTTATTGTAGTAACCAACAATTTAATATGACTTAAAATATCGCTTTATAAAACTGTCTGCGCACATCACATGTCATGTATTTGAAATTTCACATTTATTCCGTACCTTCATATATATGTTTTGATTTGAGATAATAAAGTACTGTTCTGTTATGTTCTGTTCTGACAGTATCAAAGATAATTCTACTAATGTAACTATTCTTGATTAAATCAGAGATAGAAACTGCGCATGCGCAGTGTTGTTATGACGTCATAAATTATGAGTGCTAATATAGTTGTAGTATCACAGATGTAATATAGAACCATTGCAATGCTTGCACAGTTGTATTATTTAGCAATTATAGATTTGATAAAAAAGGAATTATTAAAGAAGATACATTATCTTTACATTGTGAGGTGTACAATAATCATTTGTGACTGTCTTAAGAATATTATTTTTCTTTATGCCTAAATTCAAATATTTACCGAAGTTTGGGTTTTGTCTACTAGACCTTTCATTTGGCTTGACTTTTTTTCAAATGCAATGGATCATCATAAATAGTCTTAGATATTGCCTTTTCGTCCTATATTATTTATACATTCATCAACATAAATAAGAATCAAAATGCTTCATAGTCAAGTTTTCTTGTTTTCAATTTTACTTTTCAAATGTCAGCAAACTATTAATTTATTTGATGGTTAATTAGAAAAATAGGATATAGCATACAGATTGCGTAAACCCAGGAATGACTCGAAATAACAGTAAAAAGATTTGATTTTTTGGGTTAGTTTTTTGTTTCACGGCACAAGTTTATAATGCAAAATTATTCTTTTTGATATGCCTTTGAATTGAACAATTACATTTAATAAAACTTCCATCAAGTCAAATTTCAAGATTTTGCAATATTTTCAAATGCTTGACCAGTTACCATTTTCTTTTCATTCATTATCTGTATCATAAATACATGTTTAGCGTGTGTGATGTAACACTTCTATAGAAGAAATTCATCCGGAGAAAATAAAAACAGTATGTTCGAAAAAAAATAATTTTATAGCAGCCAAACCGAAACATATAAAGCGGTATTTTTTAAACAAGTAAAGTGTAAAGGCTAAAGGATGCATTGTAATATATGGCGAATATTTGTTTAAGATATATTGATAACCTACGAAAGTAAAATTGGAATCAAGGAAACATCTTAATTTGCAAATGGTTGGGAGCCTTTTAATATTGGTAGGTTTTTCTTCGATTTGTATTTCAAAAATGAAAGTCTGAGGTATTGTTTCTTGGTTCAAGAGAATAACAATATACAGTCAATTTTCACATGCATCGAACACATTTGAAATTCTTCGACAAGAAAAATAAACCTGCAGATACTTTATGATACTTCATGATATTTCATTATTAAATGAAAGTATTCAACTTTAAGTTAGATATGCCATTTTGCAACATTTTATCATTTATTTTCCTTCAGCAAGTCTTAAATTATACATAAAGCATAATGATACTTGAACAGGGTAACAACCTATCACAATGTCTGATTCTTTTGTCGGAAGTATTAAAGAAATGGAAAAAAATATTTATTAAATGG
The DNA here is from genome assembly GCF_026571515.1 of Ruditapes philippinarum. Taxonomy (NCBI): domain Eukaryota; kingdom Metazoa; phylum Mollusca; class Bivalvia; order Venerida; family Veneridae; genus Ruditapes; species Ruditapes philippinarum. Next base: position 195,954 of record NW_026867305.1, on the reverse strand, counting down.
ATTAAATAGATAAAATTATTTCCATTTAGACATATGAGGGTACGACATAAATGAGAAATTTTTATTACATGACATGTGTGCAAACAGTATTATAAATCGATATTTTCAGTCATTTTAGATATTCGGTTATTATAATAAGTTCATGAACGAATGAATTTCAACGTTATTTAAAGTATGACAATACATCAACAAATCAATCAATTAAAAGTAGTATTAGTTAGATGATTCTGTGTATGAAATGTAATTAATAATATACCTGGTTACATGAAAAAAGATAAAATATAAAAGTGACAATACATATTGAAGTATTAAGCATTCAAATTACAAAACTTATTCAATAATACAGTTAAATTTCTAAAATCTTACAAAATTAGATAAATGATTATCTTCTACAGATTTAATTTGTCTTTTCCGTAAATCTTTCACATGTACATTTTTAACTTGCTTTTATTGAATAAATTACTTCATCTCTAAATTGTTTTAGAAAATGCATCAGTTCAAGGTGTTACAATATGATTAACAAATGTTTCCTTTTATAAATGTCGATTACCTAATCGAAAAAAGGCATATATTTCGTAATATGCCAGGTTTTGACATAACCGCACTAAATGAATGACATGTGTTGATATAAGTTTACAAATGCATGCAAATGTATAATAAAAGAAAAACAAACACGCAGACAGTTCATATGTTCAGGAAAAATCACAATTAAGTTTCAAAGTATATATATATATATTTCAATTTTATAGGCGACATATCTGTCCATATGTTTTAATGTTTTTCTAAACGAGTACTGATTAAGATTAAATGTATTTTTTTTCTTCAGTTAAGATATTAAATGATATGCTGTTTTAATTTTTTCAGGGCTGGACGCAATTCAGGTTTAAAAATTATAAAATTTTCAAATCGATTGGTCTTGCACATTGTAACATCTTAATTTGGTTGTTTTAAAATTGCTTGCTAATTTCAAGTTAGAAAGAAAAGATGAGAGCTGGTGCAGATTGTTAATGTGTTAAATATCGAACATTTTCAGCTTTTATTTTGATTCAAGATTCAGAATAAACATATAGCATGTTTATTGCTGTACATACGATATAATGAGCATGTACCTGTATTATGACAAGAAAACTAACAAACTAACAAACGAACAAACAAAAATATAAACTTCATTTGAGAACAATAAGAATTTAAACAAAAAATATTATTATTGACAAAAGTGTAAAGAAATAGTAATATGTATTTAAACAGTAATATTTATTGATTATATGTATCTTGTTTACATGTAGATAGGTATAAATACTTTGTCATTTTATTAATAAAACCTTTTTGACGTAATATCATAATATTTCTAAATCTGGGTACTAGGCCAGAATTCATTTATACCAAATGTTTTGTATTTTACTGTATTAGCCATATTTAAATGCTTTGTTGAGAACGTTTTTTGTTAAGATATGTAACTTTTATTCTATGCTTGCAAAATTATAAAATTAAATGCAATCATGTACAATATGTCTAAAGAGTAAATCATTCTTTTCATGTTTATTTTTATCATTTTTGAGCGTTAGACAAATGGTATTAAATTTTCTCGAAATACCATATCACATACTGCTATCGTATATTCATCAATTTAAACGATTTTGAAAATTTAATACGCCATGTAGTTTATTTTAGAATTAAAAAAAAATGATGCCCTTTAAAACTGTACTGCCTCTAAAATAAGCAAGGTACACATAGTATATGCACATTTATATAAAGTTTGATTATGTGTGTATTATTAGTTATAAAGGTGTTTGAAGTGTTATATGGCTCCATGTAAACGGGTGTAAGCTTATATAAGCCAAACCGCTTGGCGAGGCTTATATTACTAATTATATTGCAAATATATATATATATTTAAGTCATTATACTGAAAAATTACTGTATTTGAAGAAAAGCGAAAATTACTTCATAGATTTCATCTGCTTTCTATGTTATTTAATATATTAACTGATGAAGTTTGATTACTAAAAGCAAAACATTTATTGATAAACTATGTTGGTCTGTTAATATTTTTATCATATCCACAAATTGACAGCAGGCGTGTGTTTAACAACAAAAAAGCAACGTTACAAACATGCAGTATTATAATTAGATGTTATTTAATTCGTTTAATTCAAATATTCTTTTCCATGTTTTCGCATTCTTAATCACCATCGGCAATATGTATGACTGATATGCAAATATAGGACTCAATATTTGAATTTGCCGTCGTGAATTTCGATTTACAAACACTTATTTACATAACATTTATTTTATCTAACATCTTAGGCAAAAAACAACAAATAATTATTTTCAATCTTGAACAAACTGTTAATCTAAGCATAACATATACCGGTATATTATATAAATTAATATATGATTCAATTTATGTAAAGAAAAGTTAGAGTGATGATACATTGCATAAAATGCACACAATGTATCAGTTAATATTTAATGAACAATTTTATATAATGTCAGATGAATAGTAATACCTAGATTAATATGTCAACACTTGTTGAAATTAATTCTTTATCATTAGAGTTATTTCTATTGAAATACATTTTATATGATAACATATTTTTTATGATGAAGACTGTTTGCCCTTTAACTGAAAGTATGCACATTATTAGCATGTTATAAATTTACTCCATGTATTTAATTTTTCCCACTCTCAGAAATATTCACGCAAACAAGCAATCAAAGGAAAAGGTAAGATGATAGACTTGTCAATAAACACACACACAAAAAACAATTATTACCGACCATAAGGGCCTAACGTTAAAATGCAAAAAGTTGCTCTTAGTTGCTATCACAGGGGCTATTTAGTTAGTATATAGTTAGCCTAATGTTTATTATGTGTGCCTTTTCTTAAAAAGCAACTGTGGTCGAGGCAGATAAGAGTAAAGGGCTGTCCGGACAAACTTCTTATTTCATCCCAACTTAACGAAAATATTGTGTATACTAAGAGACAAAAAATATCAGAACTGCGATAATAAATGATAAAGACGGCCCAGTATGACTGTATAAGCTGTTTTGCAATTCATTAATGAAATTATTCAATAACACAGGTTCAGAGACTTGTACAAAAGTTCTTTTAATGTGAAAGTACCAATTTTTTTATCATTTTATCTTGACCTTATCTCAGATATAGGGGATCATCATGTCAAGTTGTTGCTTAATTTTTAAACTAGATAGCTTTTCAGCTTTTCAGGAGGCATCATTAGATTTCTCAGATGTAACACAAAAGCATATAATAAAAGTTCTTTCAGATGCTACCTACTTCTTTTCAGAAAATATATTTTTTAAAGTAGTCTTACTAATGTGATATTTGTTATAACTGTATATTTTTGAAAACAATATTTTTGCAAGGTAATTAAGTTGGTTGGCAGCTTAAAAATGATTTATTAACGTCAAAAAGATTCAATTTGTTATAATAATTTATTTTTTTCCTTACATACATTTGCATCAAACGTGAAATAACATCCCAAGTCAAGATTACAAGAGGCGCTTGTTCTACAGTTGTCAATGTTACTTAAGTTGCAAACGCACACGAATCACCAAAAACAAATCTATGATGTGATATATGTTAAGATTAATTTGGATCAATTATACAGATAGCTCTGGTATGATATGTGTATATACACCACTTTACGTTCAGAAACGTCATTTTGTAGCATTCGATTAATTAAGGTTATGTTATAAAGTTTCTCAAGATGTTACAATTCAATCCCATCTTATGAATCATTATTAATTCGGATGACTTACATTTTGCAGTCTATAAGTTTCTTTTTAACAAAATATTTTTTTTACTATTTAATCAAGAGAATGAAAAATATGAATGCTACTTATTTGCTGGACAGACGTTGCTTAATTGGAAACTATATAAAAGTGATAATTGAATGCTTCCGCTGGCAACAGGTGTAAACTGTGTATTAAAACTCGAAATGCTAGATGTAATAAATAATAACTAATGTTTCTAATTTAATATCACTTATCAATCATGTAGACTGACCAGACATTTTGATATTTTGTTTTGGTTGGTTGAGTCATTAAAATAACAGGAGACGGTTACAGTTACAAATTAAAAGCATTGCAACTCCATTACACACATTTTGCGTTGTTTTAATAAAATGAAGATTATGCAAATCAAATTCAATAAAAGTTTACAGGTTTTTTTTTCTCCGTATATCACATTTAATACTATTAAATATGCATTTGCAAATCAGTTTCCCATGAAATGCTTCAATCAATATACTTTTCTGTCAGAAAAGAAATTGGTCGTCCAATATGTTACAATTTAATATATATACATTGTATATCAAACTCTATAATCAGTATTCAGTTACAGGGCACAGCATGATGACATTTGTTAAAAGAAACAAAAATTCTATAATTAAGCCTTTTCTTAATCTTGACAAGCAATTAAGCAAGCACATAAAGACAACATATGTCACACAAAGTCGTTGATGTGTCTTTCATCTTTTTGTAAGAGAAAAAATTAACAGCATGTTGTAAAAATATGCAGATTAATTTTCTTCCGGTTCAAAAAATTAGCAAATGAACTTTAACTTATGTATTTCCGGGTTGACAGCATCTTAAAAACCTTTATTGTTCCCAGTTCTTTCCTTGTTATTCGTTTTGTACATTGTTTTATTGTTTGGTTGCATACCATTTTTATTTTCACTGTTCTCCTTTTTTTTAACTTAACGACGTTTTCCGGAGTTTTCATATAGACATATAGGCAAAATTAAAACTCCTGAAAACGTCCTTAACTTAAATGTCCTTAACTTAAATGTGGCTTGCATTACATAACATGTCATATTTTTCTGGTCATTCGGGATCATTGATTCTAGCAGTGTTAAGTTTTGGAAAATTGAGTTCCGCTCAAGCCGGTGCTAGGGGGCGTGAAGGATGATGCAATTTTCATTATCCCTCATGAACAGACTCAAACCGAGTCTGCAATTTTCATGTAATTTTGTTGCGATTACTGATTCCGAGGGATTACACTTTATCCAGATTTTTTTTACAGAAATAAATGAAAACATGCATTTATTTTTTAAGTTTCGAGAACACAAAAATGCCTTGCAACATTTTCAATTCAGCAGAATCGGAGACAATCACAGTTACTATTTTTTGATATTACAAATGTTATTTTTTTGAGCATTCACTTCCATATTTTTTCTTTGCAAAACAATGCTAGTTCTGTTAAACATCAATCTCGTTAGTTCCCCTTCCCGTTAACCCCATCACAAAAGATGATGTGTACCAACTAATAAGAACTTAATTTAGGCAACGAGTGAAAAGAACAATTAACGAGTTCATTGGAACAGTTATTGTCGTTATGTCAAAATAACTGATATAACAAATAGTGTTTGCCTAAGCAAGATTATCTTTGCTTTTCTTGATTTCTGGATTCTGTACAGTTTTGTTACTATTTGTCGTGACATACACTTGTAATTATCTTGTATTTCAGGAAGTAATTTCCTGTCTTTCCGATCACAGCCTCTAAATACATTTTCAATGACAACTTTGTTTCAATCGAAAGAGTGATTTAATCAAATGTGAGTGTTATTTTAGTTCGATAAAAATATGTATACTTATGTTCAATAAATAAATAATTTTCGTGAGCGTACATTGTCGTAATTATAGAACAAATTCAGAATAGTTTAACCATAGTTGAATGTAAAAATTAGCGAGTTTACACCTTTTGTTGTATCAATCCAAATAATGCTGTTAAACATTTTTCACATCATTATCATAATTTTTGTAAAAGAAAAACTGTTTGATATCTCGTATATATAATGTGAGACCGAGATCGTTTTGAATATATCTCGAAATACATGCACTATATCCATGCAAATTTAGGAAGGTACAAGATTCCCGGTTATGTTCTTTTAATATTGATAAATATATTTTTGTCTTCATTGAGGTTAAGAAAATTTATGTTAAATGAATTATAAGATACCTGTATAAAGATTTTGTTTCTTGTATTCTTTCAGAAAATGTAAAGTTATAGAAAATTTGAAAATACGATGGAAAATAGGAACAATTCTTCATTTTCTGAAGAAAATTCTACTTCGTCTTGGGGATCAGCAGACAATGATGGCGGGCTGTTCTCAATTACCGAAGAAGCATATGAAGAATTTGCTTTCATATCAAATATTATTCTGTCACCAATAATATGTGCATTTGGAATAGTCGGAAATAGTCTTGGGCTTCGAGTGCTTTGGAAAGACACAAGACAACAAAAATTACCAATTTACCTGTTTCTGTACAGTTTAACATGTTTCGATCTTTTGTACCTTATATTCGGATTGCTGCGTCATATCCCCCACATCATTGACCTAATCGACAAACAGCTTGCTAACTATATTGAGGAACATATGAAACTTGGGACAATATATGTTGACATGGTGCTGGCTCACACTTCACATGCACTTATAGTTGTGATGTCAATCGAACGTTTGAATGCACTCATGCGTCCATTTACTGTGAAGAACTCGTGGTTATCCCGATATCCTAAGAGTATAATCTTTGTATGCTTCATGTTTAATGTCATTTTCCTTATTCCCTATCCTTTGTATTTTGAAATGGGATCTTACCAGGCAGGAAACATGACTGAATATTATATCCAGTTTAAAGAAGAAGCTGTTGAAACTATGGATATGTACATGCTAGTACAAACAATTATTGATTACGTCATTCCAGCCATTGTAATTCTTATCATTAACATAGCGATCCCAGTCGTATATTCTCGTGCGATTAGCGAAAGACGCGCAATTATTGATATGACGTCACAAGGACTCAATAACCAGCAGACAAAAATAACGTCAACAGTGTTTTGTATAACATTAATGTACTTCTTGCTATCATTGCCCAATTTGTTCATCAAAGTTATGGCGTTCATTGACAAAGGTTATAGCTTTGATGGCAAGTACAAATTATCGTTCTGGCTATTCATAGACATAAGCAATCTCTTTTCGTACATCAATGCCGCCAATGATATCATCATTTATATATTAGTCTCTGACCATTATCGACGGGTTTTTATTCAGATGTATTGCCATTCACCTTGTTGTCGCCGATGGCGAAGACACCATGATTTAGACAGTGGTGGAGAAAGTAAAGATATCTCCCTGTCAACAATATCAGAGAGATATTAAGCGTATGTTTGCAATAGTAAAACAGAACTACATAAAAATACAATTGGTTTTATCAAGTCGTGATTTTTAATGTGACTAAAACATAATGCCCCACCCATCCAACATTGTCAAGCACACCATTTCTCGCAGAAAATCAATATGATGCCATTATACTTAATATGTGTGAGTACTACTAATTGGTAAAAATCATGTCGTTGATTTATAAACTATACATGTTTTGCATCACAAAGTCATTGTTAACTTTAAATTTCAAGTAATTTTGTTGTGATTATTACCTCTGAGGGATCATCCTTTTAACAACTCGTTTTGCATCTTTGATTAAACTGAAACGTAATGTTGACGGTTTCTTCCCAATTCAAGTTTAATTATAACTTTTCTTTTCATTACAGATGTTATTATATGTGCATTTAATGTGTTTAAGTTGCTCTTTTCCCTAAAAATGATTAATTGCAATCAAATACTAGTATATGAATTTATTTTTGATAAAATTTATTACCTTTCGGAGTTGTTATTTTGATAAAACACATGCACTAATTTATCGTTGATTCATCAATTTCAGAGATTTTTCTGTTTACTCGTTAGTTTGTTTCTTAATGACCTTTGATAGGCTTTATAATCTTTAATTCTCCAGAAGATGTCTGAAAAATATACTATCACATATGTCGTGATCTAGGGGTAGCTAGCTAATTAAGGTGGTGCTACTTTTAGCAAAATTTTTTTTTATATATGAGAAAAAATGAGAAAAAATGAAATTTATGCGTTTTCATCACTTTTCTTGAAAAATGAATTTCTTTTTACATACTCTCAAACTGCGCCTGTGAGTGTGTTGTTTTTATCAGATCTTTTCTTTTTCTTTTAAATCAGTCTTTTTAAATGATTAAATATTCAATGCATGAAGTATGAACTGATGTAAAGGCTTATTGAAAGAATTTGCCCTATATTTTATTTAATGTTATATGATTTCAGGTTTTTTATTTATATGAAAATTAATATTGTAGAAAAGTTAAACTTGTACCTTTTTCTGGTGCGTTTTCCAAGTTTAGTCTCAAATATGTAATGTTTTGGTTGACTTTCTATGATTGTCGTCTGGTATGTTTTTGTAAAATAAAAAATAAAAATGTTTATATTTATAAGAAACAGCATATGAAATGAAGAGGAAAGACACATAAAACAAACAGTACCACCCCCCCCCCCCCAAAAAAAAAGGAAAACAAAAAAGAAAACAAAAACACAAAAAATAACACAACAGCAACCACAAACACACACACACACACACGCACGCACGCACGCATACATACAAACACAAAAAAAATAAAAATACGATCCACTGTCACTTACTGTTGTTTTTGCTATTACATTCATTTTGTAACATTGTAAGATTTAAAAATGAAGATTAGGCAACAAATTTGTTCTCAAGTATCCCCAGGTTTTTTATTTTTAGTAAATTGTGAAATTCTTCATGTAAAAAATTATCTTCCAGTAAGCTTTTATTGTTCCGCACACGCTTATCCCCTCAAGTTTTTGGGGTTTTGTTACGTATACACTATGTTGATGAATATAATCTGTATCTAGCTATCAACTGACATGAATACAAAAATTGCATCGAAATGTAAAAATCCGTAATTTGTTTTTTATATTATTAAATAAAAACATGAATATAATAAACCTATCAAATATTTACTCTGGCAACCAGTCACAGTTGAAGACCATTATGATAGTATTTGGTACTTTAATATTACACAAAGATTGCCCAATGGTTGTTTGTAATATAGATAGGTCTATTGATAACTATTATGCACAATCAAAACAATCTTACTGTGTCACATTGAAGGTTAAATGTAAACAACCGAATGAACACACATGCGGATGTTTCTAAATTTAAATTTCACCATATTCGTGTTTAAATGTTCAATTCTGCTTAAGCAAGTGCAAGGGGGCGTGGAAGGTTACTAGCACTTTCCAGTACTGTCCATAAACATGCTCAATCAAACAGAGCCTGCAACATTTTCAATTTTGCCGTGTTGAGCTCTTTCTTTAAAGATTCTGTTTTCTCTATTTTAGAGTTCAATCTTAAGATCTCATCGTTCTTAAGAGATTGATCCATTTCAAATTTCACAGATTATAAAGTTCACTGAACTTGTTAAGGTACGAACGTGTGAATTTTGATGCTTTGAATAACAGGTTGTTTCCTCTAGATAAAATAGGAAGGAAATGTTTGATGTTTTCTCTTTGAAGTTGGGTTTCTCCTGAATTTAGATGCATGATTAAACACCAGCTTATTGATAATAAAATGTTGATACCTTCAATAAATAATTACGAGTAAAGCAAAAGAGACTATTTAATTAACGACTAAATTATAAGACATATTAGAAAGTTTACATATTTTTGGAGGATTTTTTATGTCAATACTAAAATTCAGCTATTTTTTATTTGTTTTATGCTATATATTTTTGTTGTAATGTAAGTTTATCTTATATTAAAAGTTGTTCTGCTTTTTTGCAATTGATGCAAATTTGATGTGCTCGTAATCACCCATCCTATTAAATTTTCATAAAACCATTTTTATATAATTATGTACATCCTATCCTCGTATACAGTTAAATAAAACAATTCGAAATCGATTGCCTAAGAAACTACAACATTTGCCTAAAATACAATCCCTGTACATTTTGTGTTTTGTTATTCTTTTTTTATTATTACATAGTAACAAAATATTTTACAACAGTTCATTTTTATCCATTTTTATAACAGACATTGACTCTTTTGTTACTGTTCTCAGCCAATGATTTCTTCTATATCAGGGATCATTATTTAAGAAACCAGCTGTTTTGTATGGTTGGTCACTTGGTCCTTTACGGCAAACATACATGTTAACATGTATAGGAAGGGAGATTTATTAAAGATCCATTATGCACAAAACATTTTGGTATTTTGTCACAGTTTCCATTTGCCATATAGATGATCTATCTTTGCTTCTTTTGCTTTGTTGGCAATTGGTAAAATTATATGATTTGCTACATTGGAACACAACATAACAAAACGGAATAAGTTGTTATCAATTTTGAAAACACAGATGAAATGTTTGTTCTAGACTTGAAATTAGGCCAAGTTTTGGACTTAATATATCGTTCAAAAGATGCTTTTGGATCAGAAATGTGTGCTTCAGACATGAGAGGAAAAGGAATGATGAACAGACCAATTCTATATACAATCATTATATTTTAATTTTAAATTAAAGTTTGCGACAGTAATTTTTGACACGAAATTACTTTAAAACATTCACTTTTTATAAAACCAAATTGCCAAAATTTTACGGGGATAGTTCTTTGAAAAATACAATAAATGTTTTTACTTATGTAAGCATGCGTGCATTCCGTGCGTGGAATATATACGTGTAGCACAGAGGGTGAGCAAACGTTGGGCCGACGCCACACATATGCTTTCTAGGAATTCTTTTTTATTTTTTTGTTACAGTGATGTACATTTTATGTAGTACTTCTTTGTTTAGTATTTTCATGTATAGTAAGGTTTGCTCTTTAATTAAGCTTTATGTTATTATACATAGTTGTTTTTTTGTTATCACTATTGCTAATTAATTAATTTAAGATTAAAAGAAAGACCAGCAAAGGAGAGCGATATTCACTTTACGCAGCCTCCAACAGCACAAACCATAAAGAACCATCGTTCAGGCACCAGGCAAAGCGACAAGCCAAAAGGACGGTTTAACAGAGGCGTAAGAACGAATAATTTCCCATACCTTCTTTCAATTATCAATATGTATTTACTGTTTGTTTGTACAGGTGAATATCGCATATGAACACTCTAAAATATGGTTCAACACTTTTTTCGCATATTTACTGAACACCATTCTTATCAATGAAAATTCAAAACCAATGTTTATCATCGCAAACCCTTAATTGATTATGTACGTGATGTTGACATGATCTTAATTTTAACACATCTTGTTTATTCAATGAATCACATGTTGCTACATATTATGCTAAATCAATTTGCATAAAACGTTAAATCAGACTGAAATATATAAACATAAGAAACATATGGCAAAGTGATTGACCTATGTCAAGGTCACAATTCAGATAATGTTATATTTATTAGAACAAAATAATATCGGTTGATATTTTCCTCGATATTATTTGATATGTCTACGGAAGACATTTTTGCAGAAATAATTTGAGGTTCTGATGTTCCAAACAGTTTCTTAAAAACAGTTGCAGTCAATATCTATACGTTTTCACGGTTTTATTCGTAAAAAGTCCTATTTCATACGAGCAGGGAGGTCTAAGTGCTACAACTTCTCATAGATATAATGAAAACCTGTTTTTCAGTGACAGGGTACACAATAACGGCATTAGCTAATAAGATTGTAAATGCATGTATGAAGCTTTTTCGTAAATCTTAACAAGCAAAACTGTCCATAAAGACAACATATGTCACTAGATTTCATTTATGTATCTGTTATTTAGTTGATGGCTTGAAGCATCTTTTATTCATATCCAAATGAACGTGAGTATCACACAAACTGACCCGGGCCAAAGGTTATTAAGAGTTTTCTGTAAGCTCAAACTCGGATCTTAGGTGTTTGATTGGTAAAAAAAACAACAAAGAATGTATAAAGACTTGTAAAAAAATCATGAGATTCAAAAAACAACTCAGGAAAAAGTTTCAAAACTACATTAATTGGCTATGCTTCTTTTATCGTTTTATAACAACCGTCGTCGATTTCGTCTTACATGTTAAAATTTCTAATGAAACAAAGTCTCTCTTTGCTTTTCTTGTGTCAGCTACACATTGTATTTTCATCATTATGTGTTGACATACAACCGATAATTATCTTTTTTGAATTACACAGTTAAATAATTCAAAAGTACTATCTTTTGAAAGTTATTTCCCATCTTTCCGGCCAGGTTTACTTAAATAATTTAAATGACGTCATTAGTGGTAGAAAAAAACCCACATTAGAACTTCGACGGATACAAATATATAAGATCTCAAATGAAATGACATTTGATATAAACTTTTAACTGAAAGACGTTTTTGTAAAACGAGCTTTTTGTGCCGTATTTATTATAAATTCAATAGACAAAATTGACGTCATGAAGAAATCATATTATGAAAAGAAAAGTGCGACGCTAACTTTGAATGACGTTGATTCGGTGACCGGCAATGAATGTTTTATTTTGTTAGTTACTGTAAATGTAGGTAATAATGTTATGTAAAATATTTAGATAGAAAATTACAGAGTCTGGTGAAAAAGGACTGTTTCATGTCTTGCGAAAAAAACCTTTTGAATCGGTTTAATCTTAATATTTCTAAAAAAAAAAATACACGAATATGTCGTACTGTCCTTGTACAAGTGTACTGTTTTAGATAGACAAAATCAAAATATTTATATTATTAGCGACGTCATGTTAAAACAAGCATGTGTCATTAATTAATATTTCGGGCAAATATACTGTTTAATCCATTATGGCTTTAAGGTAAACCGGAATGGTAGGTTTAGATGCTCTCAACAATCCGACAATTCAATATAAAGAAATTATTGATGTTTCGATATCAAAATTTCATGAATTGTGTACACTTTATGTTTTAATGTCATTTTTTCCATTGTATTTTGAAATAGGATGATAGGAAACATGGCTTAATATTAATTCTAGTTAAAAGATGAAGCAGCGTTGATCATGGATATGCACATGTTTATAAAGACTTTTATAGACTCGTCGTTTCTCAAATTTATTATAGTGAGCTGCCGAGTTATATATTCTTGCGAGATTAGCAAAGAAACGCGCGAACATTGATATGACCTCACAACGATTAAATTACCAGCAAAGAATGACATCATGAGTATTTAATATTATAAAATTGCATTTTCTCTCTCTCTTTTTTTCCTATTTTGCCACCATGGTTTTCATAAATAAAGACTAAAATTTTGACCGCAAGTAAAGGTTTTCGCTTTCTCTATCTATATTCATTAGCAATTGCTTGCCAATTTCAATATTGCCACTAATACATGTTTTCATCATTTAATTCTTGGTCTCCGCCAATTGCCGACGCGATATTATTGATATGCTTTGACATTATGTTTGTAGCCGCCGATTGTAATGAAATTCTAATTCAGGTGTTGGAGAAAAAAAAGATATTTCTTCCACAAACTTTTTGGACAGATGTAATAAGACATTTTATGGCTGTAAAATTCACCATGGGAAAGTTCTTTCTATTTCCTCTATCAGATAGTTGTTTTAGATGTCATTGATTGTAAAAAAACATAAAACCTCACCTATTCCCACATAACAATGTTAGCATTTTCAATATGTGGCCATTAACTCAAATATAAATTTCGTTTGTTGATTTAATAACTCTAAGTATACGTTTATTGCTACAATAAGGCATTGTTAAAAAAATGTAAATTTAGTCCATTTTGTTTTAATTTTTTTCAAAATTACGAAAGTTATCATAAATTAAAGTTTATTTTCAACTCAAGTTTAACACTTTTCATTTTATCACGCTTGTTTTTATTTGCATCATGATGCTTACAAACCTACAAGTTTATCTATTTATTTATATTTGATAAAATTAAAAATCTTCTAGATTTGATTAGTGTCAAAACTCGTGCACTTATTTTCTTGTTGATTCATTTATTCAGAAATTTCCCTCAGTTTACGAGAAAATGTATATTTAAGGTTTTTATCTGATTTCTTAATGACATTTGAATGGAATATTATGTCCAGTTCTCCAGAAGGTGCCTTAATAAAAAGTTTCATCACGTATGTCGTTATCGATGGGTAACTAGCTCATTAAGATAGTAAGTGTTATTTTTTCAAGACTGTTTTCATAGTTTTCATATGTAGATGAAAAATAAAGAGATAGATAGATACAAATTAACAAGAACGACAAAAATCGAGAATCACCTTTTTGTTGTCTTAACGAATCTTATTAAAAACCACCACTTTAATTTATTTGATACAGTCAAACAACTTGATGGTACATTTTGTAATTTACATTGACGATTGTATTTTTATCATTAGATGGTGCATCAGTGCATCAGTTATATTATCGCCTACTGGTATTTTACTCAGTTTTCTGTTCAATCAGACCACGCAACAACATTTTCAATTTTGCCATTTTGGGTGTTCAATTTATTTTTTAATTTTTTTTACCATTTGATCGATGTTATATTTGTCCAAAAAATCGTTTGACATTTACTTTGATGTGTCGATCATGCTATTATGCTATAAAAGGCGTTCATACAAAGCATTCAAGAAAGTTTAAGTAAAAACGTACAGCTTTACAATGTGTTACATTTTGCTTATATGTAATCTATGTCAGTGCAGTGTGACCTACAATTTTGCATTCTAATGGCTTTCTTGTTACTTAATTATTATTTACTATTCAGTTATGAGTATATGATAAATATAAACGTTCAGTCAATATTTACACGTATTTTTACTATTCTTCTTGTTCAGTATGGTATCTTATACAAACAGTCAAATATGTTACTATTTCATATAGATATAACGAAAGCCTGTTATTTAAATGACATAACACACCATAAAATATCTACGTAAAGAAAAAAAGAATCAACATTTTCTTTAAAACTTTACTAGCAGTTATGTTCGTGTCAATTACTTCTAGATATACTTGATACTATATGTAATAATTTAGGAGTTATTCTTTTTCTCTATATTCCTGTCAATGATGTAAAAATAGGAGGCCCGAATCACAAAAATAAAATATTTTGGCTTAGAAATCGTCACAGTTGAAGGTTTCATGATAGTTCCATCGTAAATGTTAAATCAATGTTGGAATAGATTTTTAACATAAACGAAAAATAACTTAAGATCTTACAATCAACGGTTAGTCTTATTCCAAAAAGCAGCTCCATCTTCTAAACAGGTATGACTCAAAAGAACCATATCATTCAGTAGGATGAAATAAGATATTCGATTTGAGTTGCTCTTCTCGCACAAAACATTTTAGCGAGCTTCGTTTGTCATGACCTCCGATGAGGAACTTAAATTTTGTAAATGATGCTAGAACTGGGATGTGTGGCATACTTTCAGCGCAGCTAGGCTTATATAAAAATGGCTAGACTTTAGAATAATGATTACTATAAGAAAATCATAATCAAAATCTTAGAAGTTGACCCTATCTTATAAGCTTAAATTTTAATTTTAACATGGGGCTCGGAAAATCATTTATTTTCTATTTTTCAAATCATAAATACAAAATTCTCAGACCTCAGACACTGAATTAGTTATTTATCATTAATCATTGAACACCAGCTTTTTAAAATTAATGGTTTCAAAGAACCCCATTACTAACATAGAATATTTCCTGAAAAAAAATCACAAAAAAACAAACAAACAAAAGAACAAACAAAAACAACAACACCCCCCCCCAAAAAAAAAAAAAACAAAAAAAACAACAACGAAAAAAAAAAAAAAAAAAAAAAAAACAGGCTCATTCAGATACCTTTGCCGGAAAATATATATAAAATGAACAAAAGGGAAAAAATGCTTCGACAGTTTCCATTTTAACATGCAGTATGGAATATGGGCATGTTGTTCATAACATTGCCAATATGGCTCTTAACAGTAAATTGTCATCGCGCATCTGTACGAAAACACAGTCGTTACTTGTACAGCACATGTTATCTGGTTTAATATTTCTCAGATTTAAAACAGATAACATGCTTTATATCACAAATACTGTTTTAAAGAAATTACTACAAAATTTGAAGCATGTCTGTTTGTCACAGCATTACACTATGAAGCTTATCATTTTTTTATTGACAAAGTACTTCTTGTTTTCTTTTGTGAATGCCTTGTTGTATGATCTTTCAGGAGCGTCATCAATGCAGCTAGCTGGGAATCAAATGCATATACAATTTCATTCGATTAACCATTCCAGATAGTTGCATCTGATTCAATCATATTCAGACATTTAACAATAATTTTAGATTCCTAACAAAGTATGTGCGATTGGATCTTTACTTTGCCCTTTGGAAGTCTCAGCACGAATCGGATTGGGGTAATAATTGGCTGCAAATACAAAAGGGACTAAATCTTAAGTGATTTTCAGACAGGTATGAAAGTTTTGCATACATTACGACGGTAATATAATTTTATTTCAACTCGTCACCCTTTGTCATATCTGATTATCATACATTGTTTTGGAAAGAAAAGGTGACACTTTGGAAAGGTTGATTTCATTACGAGATTTGAATTAAGAAATAACTTCCAATCAAATGAAATAAGATACAAGTATTTTGATACCTAATAAACAGATCATGCATAAAATGTTATAAATAATTTACAATCAAGGATATCTGGAAAATGCTAGAAAAATGACGAATTATTAAATAGAGGTGCTTTATAAGAGTACCCCAAAATAAAGGAATCCTCATGAGAGTTATTTAGGAATACTAATAACAAGACTGATGTCGGAAATGATATTTAGCTCATTGCAATGCAAGATGCAATTGATAACTTTACCACCTTGTACATAAATAATCCCATATTTTGTAATCTTTAGTTATAACTCAGATCTGGTCCAAGGTTTGTATTTGAAAACATTCTCTTTCCGCAGTTCGTAATTTCTTTCACGACGAGACACTTGTCTCGGCATTTGCCAGCAAGTTACCTCTTTTTCAAAACATTATTTGAGTTGATTTTATCTAAATAAATATGTAACGCTTCCAAAATCCGGATGCTTTTATTGTGTTCTATTGACTGTCCGTGGTAAAGTCAGACATAGGCTTTACTTATACAATATGTCCGATTATCTAAAATAAATAATGTTTTTATACTACTGCCAAGCCATTTAAACTTTTGTAAAGACTTCAAATCTAGAATTTGTTGTATTTTATGTTTTCGTCTCTTGATAATTGGCGTTATACTAAATATCTTATTTCATTTATTCTTTTATTAGTAGGGAGATAATCGCGCCACGTTAAAATGTTTCTAGTTATCCTAGTTTTCTATCTTTTCACTTGTCTTAAACAGCAATGACCATTCTTAACCGTTTCGAATGTTTTTAACATTAAACGATTTAAATCCATCCTGTGACTTCCGAAATAGTTTATAGTTTTTTTTCTGCTTTTAGTGTACTTTTTTCAGCAACATCTTCTTAAAGAAGGAATTTCATCATGGATAAACAAAAACATTGAAACTAAAAGTCATAACTGAAGTTGTAATGTGAACGTTTACATACATTTTACAATATTACATTTTACAATATTATATAGTAAATTTGTGATTAATATACTTCTTGATTGCATTTCCAATTATCCAGAGTGAGATCTTTTTTGTTTGTTTGTTTTTTATTTTGTCCACAGTACCAATCACAGTACCTATCGATAATTATATTATTTCAATCCTTATGACGACTTTAAAAGGGATATCTGTTTAACAATAATGAAAGGCTTCTAACAGTCAGAAAGTATAATTCTCGATACTGTCATTCATTGAAACGGCCCTATTACGGAGTGGTTAGTACTATTTAATTGGTATTGTAATGATCCATGGAAAACATTTCATTTTTAAAGTTTTTAATATTTTAATATTTCAGTAACGATAATCCGTCAACACAACATAACATTTGTGCTAGACGATCAATTAATTAGATAATAATAAATGATTTAAAACAAACCACCAAAAATATTGATAAAGTATTTTAAGAATGTCTCAAAAATAGCATCAGTAGCAAAAATAGCATCAATAACATAAAATACCATTAATAACAAAAAATAGCATCAATAACAAAAAAATAGCATCAATAACAAAAAATAGCATCAATAACATCAAATAGCATCAATAACATCAATAACATGAAGCAGTACAAATAGTATAAAATATAAACAATAGCATTCACGTAATATATTTGTACCAATAGCATAAAATAGCATAAATACCATTGAGGTAAATATTAAAGCTAAACACTTCACAGACATAATAAAACTTAGAGATATTATATTTCCGATCCTTAAAGATCGTTCAGCACGACATTAGTGTTGTGCTTGTGGTAATTTAGTTTATTTTTTTTTATTCGGCTATTTTCTTGTTGGGTGGTTCCAGTATTCCTCACTTGAATGCTGTTGAATCAGCCTTACGATATGTGGCCTGCTTTTTAAATTTGTCTTTTGACGTCTTATCTGTGAAATGCAGGCTTCAGAACCTCTGATCTCCTTTCAAAATTTCATTTTATTTAGTTCCGCCCATTGTTTTCTCGTTTAGGGCACATATTTTTTTTTTACTTGGGGACCATATGCCGCTTTTCATGGAATGGCACTTACGTGTCACATTGAAGGTTCCATGATAACCGCCATATGAATACATCTGCGGATGTTTCAAAATTCAAAATTGTACTAGTTCATGTTAAATGTTGAATTCTGCTTAAGCCGGTGCTAGGGGGCGTGGACAGTAGTTTGCACTTGACATTACCGTCCATGAACAGGCTCAATCAAACCGAGCTTGCAACATTTTCAATTTTGCCGTGTTGGGGTTCTTTAGGGATTCTTATTTTCTCTATTTTATGTCAATTCAGTAAAACTTATGTCAGTTAAGTCATTAACAATAACATAGAAAAAGAAATCAAGCGTTGCCTTTTATGGAACAAAACATGTACATTTCAAAATTTTAATGCTGATACATTCAATAACATACAAGCAAGAGCAATTTAAATTGACTAATCAAATCACAATAAAAATAGACCAAACTGTAACAATGAAATTCGAAATACAACTAAACTTAACTAATTACCGACCAAAAGAAATATACAAAATATATCTGCCCGATTTTCATTTAAGGTGACAACAGACACTTTCCGTGGTACTACCATAAATGTCATTTAAACCAACTTATTTTAGTAATTATTGTTGTTTCTTTAAATGTTGTGCATAAAATAACTTTGATCTTCATAAAAAATAACATATTTGAAAAAAGCCTTTGTAAATAACAAATTTTGAACAAAAATTCTATTATTTTAAATCGTCCTATCAAAGTCATTTTTTATTTTTTTGTCATCAAACTTGTGGAATATAAACATAATTATAATATCTAGGGAACTATGTCTCAGATTATTTGTATTTTTTACGTAACGTCAAACATTTTTGCGACTTTTTTCACCATACATATTACGTAATTAAAGATAATTAAGTCACTGAAAGAGATAACAAAAATCCCTGACACGGTTCCCTCCGTAAATGAATTCCCTTTCGTGTATTTTAAACCGCATGTAAATTGCTAGAATTTTTAAAAAAAGTTATGCCGTTTCAAAGTTAGTCCGACCCGCATCAAACGAAGTGTCATAAATCGGCTGTTCTCTCTCAGACCTCTGCGTTTCACGCTAAATTATTGCACAATACGCAAATTTTGCACCAAAGGGGTCACAAGATGCGTTAACAACTTTTTATGACCCAATGACATCTGACCAATTATATTAAACTGTCCGTCTGGTATCTGTTGCAGATATCACGTGACTATTGGTAAAATTTGGGGGATGGAACGCATTTAAAGTGCGTATTTCTAGCGGGATAATTTATTTGTTTCACTTTTGAAGTTTATTATCAGCTTTATTATTATATCATATCAGTATCACACTGCCTGTGTATTCGTGTATGGAATTCCGTTAAAAATTAATTAATTAAAATAACGAAAAACTGAGCTAGAGTCCGTGGTACAATGTACAAATAAAAACGGGACATTATATATTTTGTCCGACAAATTTATATAAATGCCTGACATATTTTAATAGAAATAAAAGGTATCACTCTATCAATATGATCTGACTTTGATTTTTATTATCATGAATAATCATCTACGCACGCCATAAATCTCCATTCTGTTTCTTCTGGGACAAAAAATAAATTTCATACTTTGTCTCAGGTTTATTAGTACTGTGCTCGATTTACTGGCAAACATTATATTCAAAACATTTACTAAAAAAATATGTTTTCATTTCTTTTCGATTGATTCATAAAAAATATCATAGGCAGATTATCATAAAACATTTATGTTTACATAAAAAATGTTGTCTATTTTGGCGTCCGCGCCGAAGCGCGACGCCCTTATGGAATGAACTCGGATTTTGTGAAAGGGCGACATCAACTTCTCGGGCCTTTTCGTCGGTGATAAAGGGGGCAGGGGACATATTCGAATGATGGTCACGGTCAAATATTTTAATAACTCAGAAATGGTGTTTTGAAGGTACTGATAACTTCTGATACTTCTCTGTCATTGTAATACTTTCTTGTTTGTGTGTAGGAAAATGAGAAGTATTTTTGGGTTTTTACCCGAAACTAAGCATTTTGGTAGCTGTGTATGTATTTCTGACTCTCCGAATGGAGGTGAAAAAGTTAAAAATCAAGCTTTGACAGTTGGCGCCAAACAAGTAAGAAATTTCAGATAAATTTTGTGAAAAATCTAAACCTATGATAGACACTTTAATGGTCATTTCTGAAAATGACATAGCTTGCACTGCGTGCAACTGATATTTTTAAAGGAATTATAAATAATAAAGGTGGATTCTGGAGTATGCTGCACCTTCATGAAGATTGCCCATATTGGTATATTTTAGGTGTGATTTTTGCTGGGTGGGGGTAAATTTAAATTGCTGTCAGTCATTTTTTGAAGGAGCAATGCATGCAAACTATTACTTTCTACAATGTATGTCATATATCATTGAATAATGCTGTGCAAGTGGTAATCTGCCTGTGAAACAGATTTTGAAATATTTGGAATTGTGTTTGCCTGTGAAACAGATTTTGAAATATTTGGAATTGTGTTTCTGGTCACACTGAAATACAAAATTGTTCATTTTTAGGTCCCCTGCCCCCTAAAAGCCGATCATTCCGATTGGTATGAGGGTTTATTGAATATCAAAAATGAAATGTCGCGAACAATTAACAGCAACTAGAGAATTTCGCAATGCAAACATATTCAAATGAAATAATCTTTTCCGTCAATTAATCGCGCTCTTCGGGTTTTTTTATTAAGCATTTTGTATTACACAGTGGGCTATTATGGCCTGTTACTGTTGTACATGTATCGGTAAGCTGTAGAATGATGACTTAGTCTGAAAATCTATTTATAGAGGGATGTACTATTCGCCGGTCTCGTATCGGTAATTCCCGGTCTCACCCGGTCTATTTTGACCGGGATTTACTAGAGACCGGCGAATAGTGTCCGGTCTCTCCCGGTTTTGGAGTATAATTATGTTTGATATCATTACAGATAAATAAGTTTTTTTTCCAAAATGAATGTTTGACACTTAGTTTGGTTACAATGATAATAAAACACAGATCAACTCTCAAAATTGATTTTCATTATACATAAACATACAATTCGAAAAAAAACACCACCAACAGCAATAGCATGTTTCATTTTATTTATATGAGATAAAAACAAAAAATATGTACAATAATTGAGTAAAAAGGTACATTTTTATGGTATTAATATGACACCATCAACTTTGAATTATTTTATTTGTTATTGATGTTTAGTAAAGAT
This sequence comes from Ruditapes philippinarum, assembly GCF_026571515.1. NCBI lineage: Eukaryota > Metazoa > Mollusca > Bivalvia > Venerida > Veneridae > Ruditapes > Ruditapes philippinarum. Next base: position 174,248 of record NW_026867305.1, on the reverse strand, counting down.
TCTGAGGAATTATTCTAAGTTACAAATTAAATTTTATGAATTATTCAATTGATTGATAATTTTAAAAATGATAAAGAAAAATACAAGTGTACATGTACATGGTTTAAGAATAAATAATATAATACATTGAAAGATTAACCATAATTTACTGACTTTTTCCAGTTAATTTTTGACTTATAATCGTCGGTCAATATGACAATTGAATTCTTAAATTTTATTTTACAATTTTAATAAAAAAAAGTAGTAAACGTAAAAAAACTCAGTATTAAAATAGCACATGAAACACAAAAAAAGAAGAAAAAAAGAAAACAATATTCATAAAATATGTAAAAAAATATTAAAATAAATATTACAATTATTGTATAATAAAACAATTGTGCTCGTAATGCTTGGTAATATAACCAGTGTCATATTGTTACTAAGTGTGAACAGATACCTTAGGAGGGGGTCTTCGCTAATAGCGATAACATAATAAGGGACAACATACAAGTGTGGTGTTGATCATGCGTTACACAAATGGATTAGAAATGATTGTATATATCTGTTGCCATAAATAATCACGATATAACATTTATGACAATAAAAAAAACAATTATAATATAATATTATATATGTATTTTATTATTTCAAAAATGTAAAAGAACTATTGATTTTGACTACTATTTTGTATGGTCCAAAGAAAATACCACATGAACTTGAAATTCTAAAAAAAATATCCAAAAATACCCTCTATATAGTATAAATAAAGTTATACCATATGGAAAGTATATTTTGTATATTAATGACCTGTATATTTTGGATATTATCGTTAATATTGATAAAATTTCAAGTTTCCACAAGTAATTTTCTAATATGTAGCATGCCTACCAAAGTTCAGTATGTCTTTCGTCCGCTCATTCATAAGTGATAAACAATTCTGTTAAAAAACAATTAACCATTGAAAAGTTTATAAGAATATCTTATCATCATATGTCTATTAGTTCATCTTCACTTGCTGCATTTCTTGCTTGGACGCCCTTTGATGCTCTGCATCAATGCTTTTCTTGTTTTATATTGTAAGAAAACGAGGCTATTAGATCCGTAAAATTATCCATAAACTCAATGTAATGTTTAACAGACTACAGGACAAACAAATTATTATTTCATACATTATTGATATAATAGACAGCTTCAATGTTTGTACCATTCCCATGGTCGTGCGATTTGCGGCTACTCTTAATTATTTATGTTACATCTTGGCCGACTATTTCTTAATTTATAAAAAGGCTAAATAAAATGTAGACGATCAAAGTCAAGATATTCATAAAAGATGTACAGTATTTGTACGATACATGTATTAAGAGTATTATGGACCGGTAATGCAACGTAATTAAAAACGTTTAAAAACACATTTATTTGGACTAACTGCTTCAAAAATTAAATCACGAATGTGTTCAGAAAAGGTTGATAAATCTACTAAGCAAAAAATCTCATTTTAGGTATTTTCACTGACAATTGTCACCATTGTCACCTTAAACACTTTTTTCATTATAAACACATAATTTGAGTAACATCACGCTGACTAATCACATCGTATAGCAATTTGTTCAATATCAGTATGTAACCATTTAATTTCAACAATATTTCTCACTTAGTCAATTTCTGAGCATTATTGTTTTATTATTATTTTTATTATTAAAATTTCAGCCTTGGTGTGGACTCTCGCAAAAGTTGCCATCTATGTGTGGAGGACACTTACACGTGTAGCCATTCGGATTTGGTTCACATTTTCCTCCATTTTTACACTGATGATTAGCACATCTAGTGTCTATAAAAAAATGATAACAATGATGATAGAAAAAGTAACGCTAATAATGATGATAATAATGACGGTGATGAAAAGATTGAGTAAAGAAATGTTCGAACAAATACAAAATGTTTATTTATGGAATGTACCCGTATACGTGTGAAATATTAAAAAAAAGTAAGCCACGATTATAAAACGTTGGGAGTGACGTCATATGATAAAATACAGGCGCATGAAAGAAAAATAATGAAAGAGGCAACCATTATATCGTTCTTGTTTCAAGTGTGTTAGAAGATAAAACAAATTGTTACAGAAAAACTACTTACCAAGTTCGCAGTTTTTCCCAGAATACCCGCGCTGGCACTTGCAAACATAGTCTGCCACTTTGTCCTCACATTGGCCTCCATTTTTACAGGGATTGTTGGAGCAATCATCAATGTCTAAAATTCACAAAAAAATAATACAATAAATATTGAAGCAATAAAATAAACACATAATAGTGTAGGAAACGAGGAACGGTTAGTAGGACCCTACCGGTCTATGTCTAGGAACAGTAAGTTTTATATACCAAAATGTTCACAAGGGTTCGCAGGATACGAAACGGTATTTCGTTTTTACCCAAATGGTCGGATAATCAAGAAAATCAAGATGGCGTCCAAGATGGCCACCAAAATTCCGCAAAAACATTAATTATCATTATTTGGCAATTTTTTAAAAGAAGTCACTTAAAAATGATAAGAAATACATGTTCACTATAAATAAATTGGTTTTTGGTCACTTTTATTGGAGAAATGTAAAATATTTGAAAGAATATCATGGAAAATGTATTAAAAAAATGACCTAAAAATTAAATTTGATATAAATTTTCATTTCCATGACAACACATTTCAATTTTTATTTCCATATGTACTTTTGTGCAAAAATACAACATCAACTCTTATCATTTATGTCAATTTTAATGTTTTTGGACACTTCTCCTATGGACGTATTATGATTTTAAACGGGTGGGGTATAATTAAATTCAGCTAAAATTTACATCTCTAAAATTGCGCCTATTTCTGATAATTTATTTTCCAATTTTTTGTATTTGTGCTGTTGTTGACTGACTTGTTTTCTCTTAAATTCATTTCATAGAAAGTGCGATGTTAGTAAATATTGAAATTTTAATCAGTTTTCATGGTTGCCATGGTAACATTTTATAAAAAGATAACATTTTATAGAAATATATAATAAAATTTTGTTGAAATACAAAGTATATGTAGTATATCTATTTAATTTAGATTCAACGTGTGGAAACAATTTCAGATTTTAAAATATTTAGCAAAGAACATTATTCTGTGATACAGTCAGTCTTTCGATTCGACCATTATTCTTATATTATGAGTATTTTAAATGTAAAATTAAATTATCATCAACGACGACGGCGGCGTTTATCATGACCAACATGTTGCGTGTGTTTAATATTGGTTTTTTGTGCTGTTTTTTTAAAATTATTTTACAGATTATTGCTACTTTATAATACAAGGTATCGGCCTGAAGAAAACCATATTATTCTAAATAAGGGTTTGTAACTCTTATTATTTCGACGCTAAACCTGTTGTTTATCACAGATGTAAATAATTATGGAGCTTATTGTAAGCATGTATGTCTATAAAAATGAAAAAATATTAGAAATCTTCGACCATTCGGTAACTACTTTGCTTTACGCATTGATCTCCCCTGAATTTTTCGGCGTTAGTGTACATATAAAGGGAAGTAACCGCTTCAAAAAAGTGGACTACTTTAGGCATTGGCAATTAACAGCATTTGACTCTGAAATTTCGCTACCATTATTTGTTTGGTCTGACGACCCAAACAAATAAAAACCGGTCTTACACCCCCATGTAAGACAAATCACGCCATTCCAGCACGCCTTTTATGAATGAATTGCGTCATTAGGAACACATTATTATGCCGTTGCGAATCAAGTTGTAAATTCATACGTTACTAGATAAGAAAAAGTGCTATATGAAAATATTAGTTTTCGTAATTTCTTTTCCAAATATTATTTATTTGTAATTTGCAAGAAAAAAAAATTAAGTACCGTCTGTCGTCACAGACCGGAATATCTAGCTCTGTTGAAACTCGACAAAGCCTTGATACCGCCGCCATAAACAGTTAACCTCGAGCTAGATGTTCCGGTCTGTACTGGCAGCCGGTGTAAGATCCTTAAAGTAAGTTTCGGTAAATTATTATTCTTGCACAATTCTGCGTTACTTTTTGCACAAATCGTGCGTTATTTTCACATTCCAACGTTACTGGATATACACGGTGTTAATGGACATATCAAATTAAGACTTACTGTAGCATACAACATTCTGCCATGTACCGGAAGCTGTACATGTGACATGTGGTTGACTTGGTGCGTAACCAGTGTCACATTTCACAGTAGCCTGTGACAAAAACAATGTGCTGTCCCACTCAAGATGACCATGTTCAATCTTTGGATTACTGCAGTCTGAAATACAACATCAACATCAATTCGTAATGGGAAGAAAGATTGAAAAAGTATTATAATTAATAATTATGTGAATAAGTGTAATGACGTCATGACTTAATCAATAAGCATAGCCATCACGTCATGACTTTATCGATTAGCATCGTCATGGCGTCATGATTGAATCGATAAGCATCGCCATGACCTCATGACTTAATTAATCCGCATCGCCATGACGTCATAACTTAATTGATCAGCATCGTCATGACGTCATTACTTAATCGATTAGCATCGCCATTACGTCATGATATTAATCGATAAGCATCGTCATGACTCAATCGAATCTAATTGTAAAGCAAAACATTATTTATTACAACTTGAATAGCTTCAATGAAAGTTTGGGACACAGTTTCGTTGAATTGTTCTTTAGAAAAATGAAAATGTCTGGTCAAAATATTAAAAAATTATATCTAGATTCTATATATTTCTATATGGGTAATTGTTTATTTATGATTGACACTGCCACAAAACAATCACTTAAAATAATTTGTTTTCATACATGCAGTTTATTATTTCTATAATTAAAACAAGTCTAACGCCAAAGGTTTTTGAAATAGAAACTTTGTCCTGGCATGGTAAAACTGAAAATATTTGCAAATGCCACTCCATTAAACATTGTTTTGGTTGACATGAGCAATTTCGAACTGCCATTCACCCCATGTCGTCTCCATTCCCCACCGGTGTAAACAGGCTTTAGCGAATTAAAAGTAAGACTCAAGTTCACTTGAAGACTTACCAACTGGCTGGCATGTCGCCTGTTCCCACATCCCGTTAGCCTGACATGAAATCTTAGGTTTATTTCGCTGATATCCTGGAGCACAAGTAACGGTGGCTGTTGCACCAAACGTAGAATCTTGCTCACTATTCATTGTTGATTGTCCCTTTTCAATTGGTGGTAAAGTGTTTCCACAATCTTTAAAATATATATGTATATGAAATATATAATTTGTGTACAGATTCGGTTCTTTGTAACACAGCGAAAAGTAGCAGACAATGAAAAATAAGGCCTTTATATTTGTGTGATAATGTTGGTTTAGGTTTAAAAGAAAAATTTACAAAGTATTCTAATTGATAATTATGTGAATTATGTGACGTCATAACTTAATCGATAAGCATAGCCACCACGTCATGGCTTTATCGATAAGCATCGTCATGGCGTCATGATTAAATCGCTAAGCATCGCCATGAGCTCATGACTTTATTGATTCGCATCGCCATGAGGTCATAACTTAATTGATAGGCATCGCTATGACGTCATTACTTAATCGATTTGCATCGCCATGACGTCACCGTTTCGTTGCAATTGTCCTTAAGATAAATGGATATATCTTAAACATGGTCTAAATAAAAATAAAATCATATCTAGATTCTATATATTTCTATATGGGTAATTGTTTATTTATGATTGACACTGCCGCAAAACAATCACTTAAAATAGTTTGTTTTTATACATGCAAATTATTGTTTCTAAAATTAAGACAAGTCTAACGCCAAAGTTTGTTAAAATAGAAAATTTGTCCTGGCATGGTAAAACCTAAAATATTTGCAAGTGCCAGTCCATTAAACATGGTTATGGTTGACATGAGTAATTTCGAACTGCCATTCACCCCATGTCGTCCCCATCCCGCACCGGTGTAAGCGGGCTTTATCGATTTAAAAAAAAGGTTCAATGGAAAGACTTACCAACTGGCTGGCATGTCGCCTGTTCCCACATCCCGTTAGCCTGACATGAAATCTTAGGTTTATTTCGCTGATATCCTGGAGCACAAGTAACGGTGGCTGTTGCACCAAACGTAGAATCTTGCTCACTATTCATTGTTGATTGTCCCTTTTCAATTAATGGTAAAGTGTTTCCACAATCTTTAAAATATATAATTTATAATTATGTATAATTATGAAATATATTATACATGTGCAGATTTGTTTCTTTGTCACATAGCAAAGAGTAGCTGACAAGGCAAAAAGAAAATTCAAGGCTTATATCAAATAATGATAATGTTATATGTTTAAAATATTTAAATATCAAAATGCAGTAATATAAATTAACAATTTTGGAAATATTGAAAAAGACTATACATACCAGTCACGTGACAATACACAGACGACCATTTTCCGTTCGCTTGACATACAGCTTCCGGATTTGAACTCGTGTACCCGTGTGAGCAAACGAGAGTAGCTTTTGCTCCATATTTTGTTCCTTCTTCCTCATTTACAACGATAGAACCATAAGGTATAGATCCTGGTTCCCGGCAATCTGTCATAGAAATTTGAATGCAAAAACATTAGTTCTACTCGTAAAATTTCGGGAATTTCCGTATGTAAATATGAAACTCAATAACCGAAGTGGTCCGATTGAAATGACACATTGAGAATGGACAATTGCTGCTTATTTTCTCTATCTATCTATTTCTGAGTACTGCCAACCCCTCTCGTGAGTGTTATAGGCGATATTCATGAACATTTGACCATTTCTCAATTAATCATTTAAAATTTGAAAATGATTTCATCCTTAATCAACTTGAACAACATACATGTAAATTTGATATAGACAAGACGGTACAACAGTAAGCTATGGGATGTATACATTTCATACATGGTCAAGGGAGACCAACGTGTTCTATAAATATAATTGATTTGTATAAATTTAATCAATCAATATTCAAATTGATCGAATTACAGATTTAGCTACACACTGTTTGATAGTTATAAACAAAAGCACTCTACCTTTGTATTTAATGTATACAATTGATCGGTTAAACGTTAAATAACTATGATAAACTGTTGTTTTTGAGCTACGGTATTGTCATATTAATCATTAAAGTGGTACACCTCCAGCTGCGGAGATATACAAATTCTCAATCCCAAAAGAAGTTAAAAAAAGTTAAGGATATGTACAAGAAATAATGTTCCTTTAAATAATTTGAAGTTTTTAAGTTTTAAATTTGAACGTTTTAAGCAATATGCGAAGAATTAACTGATAATTTCACCTACCCCTTCACTAAATAGAGTAAGGGCTAGTTTCGCTTTTTATTTATTCATTTTATTTTGTGTTATTTTAAGGTCTGTAAATTTTACTGGATCTAAAATAATAAAAGTCAAACCATGATTAATCTTGACTAAATTTTTTCCAATTTAGAACACTATCAATATTTTAATAATTTAAATGAATCTATACGCATGCTACTTTAATGGTATAATAGGTATGTCAACTGTTCGTGTACAACCTAGCCTAGCGAGGAGAAAAATGGCTGACATTTATCGTTTTATCAGGTATAAACTGTTATTGAGGACTCGCTACAAAAGACCTATTCAGCATGTATATTATCTCAAATAAAGTATTTTCAAAAATCTTAAAATTTAAGATTTCATATGATGATAAAGTAAATACCTGTTATCACTCTCTTTATATTTTCTCTTCCAATTTTTGAGCCAGTAAAGACGGCTAAAGTGGCGACAAATCAAATTACCCATAATGAAGTGGTAAAAGAGTAGGTTTTTCCTCCTTCTTGTACCTTTGAAGCGGTTACTTTGACTGTTTTGTTGGTTGTTGAAGTCTGCTGTTTTGTCTTGCCATATTTCTCCGACAAAGTCAGCTCCGACGCGTACGTTCTGTTAAATTCTTCTTCGTCGTCGGTGTTCCCCCGATGGTGAATATTTCCAACGTATCCTAAACGCTTCATGTCCCTCTCTTGTTTCATGATTCTCACCCTTATTTGTAATTTAGCTATATGTTTATATGTGTATTTGTTTAGTTCATAACTTTTCTGATGAAACTCTGAGTTGCGGGGTCTTATTTATACGAGCTCTGTCTGGGTTTACCGTCGTTGCGTCAACAATGAATTTTGAACCTGGTTTTCCAATATTTCAATACCCGCTGACAAAGCAATTAAATAATAAATGTATGTATACAGCGCACAATTAATTAAGTAGCAAACTCTAATTTATTTTATATATAAACAGCTTAAGGGATTACAGCGGAACGGAAGTAATTCTAACTTTATATCGCAGATATGTGTTCCAACCTTTTTCCCCACCAACCCCTCAAAATTCAATAATTTGTCAAATCAAACAAATTGAATCGTTTCCTATTTATTATTACGAGTTTCTTTATTGGCATGTCTTTTTCTGACTTGAAAATTTTAGATATTTTTTGGCAAAAGAATGTACAATGAGTCTTGTCAATTCAGTCGGTTATTACCGTTCATTGAAATTAGTTAAAACGGATAAACGCGACACTCCTATCCAAGTATGTGTGTTAACTAACTGGCTGATGTGTTTGTCATACAACGGTTGAACCTATGTTCATAAACCATTAACGGTAAAATTTCGTTTGTTTTCATATTTTTCTAGTTTTTTCTCGGGAAAGTCATTTTAGATACTTTCAATCCTTCATTTTACAATACTTTTGACAATTTAGCAAAAATAAATAGAATATTCAGCTATAGTCACTTTAAGCAACAATGCATGTGCTAAAACCTATATGAAAAAGGCCATGCAAAAACGTATCATTTAAATACATGATTCCTTCTTAATTTCTGGAAGTATACATAGAACTTCTTAGGTGGAAGTATTTAAATATATTTCAATTTAAAATTTACATCATGGCTTTATGACAGATCTTTAACGTATCTTTTCATTGGTCGTTCAGAGGGTACAACTATGTCGGTACCAACAGGTTCGCGTAACAATTTGTATGTTATTTCCAATGGAAATACCCCGATTTGGTTCGTTAATCTTATATACTTATATACTTGGGCAAAGTAATCAATCTCATAGCAGTGATCTCCCTGAAGTCTTTTGCAAATTATTGATGTGAGGAAATGTCTATATTTTCTAAAAGCCGTCAACCTTTGGAACGGATGCTTAATTACCAGTACTGTAGAATGTCACATTCTTATCACTGGCTATTATTTCGGTTGTGTTTAACGTCGCGCCAACAGTGTTACGGTCATTATTACGGCGACTTTCCAGCTTTACCGGTTGAGGATTGGGTACACTATGAGAACCAGTGACGCTCTGTATATAAGCTAGCTGGATAGCTTCCTCACATTAAAGAATCCAAGTCTGACACTGATGGGATTAGAACCCACAGCGGTGAGGGGCAAGTCGTTTAAAGTCAACGTCCTTATCCACTCGGCCACGTACACCTCATATCAATTTGGCAGTCCATTATTTAAAAGTACCCATATAAAATAGTGATAAAAATCAAAACAGAAAGGGCCCATCGCGACATACTTTGATCTTTGTTACGAATACAGTAGTACAATATCATAATATTACATCTATGTTGAAAAGAGATCAGAATCGGGCACTTATTCATAGTTGCAACGTAAACGGGTACCAGTTCTAAGAGGAAACTATATATATTCTACACATTCTACAATATTCTATTTAACACATATTAAAAAAGAGTGTTTGAAGTGAAAAAGAATCATTTATTTCAATACTAATGACGACTTTTAAAGGGATTACTGTTTAACAATATTAAAAGGTTTTTTTCCCGTTAATTTCCGTATTTTTAACAGTCAGAATGTATAGTTATCGATACTGTCATTCATAGATTCGGCCTTAAGTGTGCATCTGTTGGCCCATAAGCAGAATGACTGTGTATTTGTATGGGGAGATCAATAAAAACAACTTCAGTTTATGAAGTGAAAGCAAAATGATATCCATATATCTGGCTGAAAAATGCCGCCATTACAATAACAAAATAAAATACAAAATAAAAGTACCACATAGAAAACAATAAAAAAGTTCAAACTAATAGCCAAACGAAACATCTATTTCATAAAGAGAAGGTGGAAAGGAATGTGGTGGAAGAAAAAAATGTCAAATAACAGGAAAATGTCTAGCGATAAGACGTTCTGAAAATTTCTTTGTTATGAAGAAGCTGAACGTTGATTGTTAGATAATGTTCACGTGTAAGCAGATTAGTTTCTGATTGAGATTAAATTAACAGAAACGCAAAAGTGGTGTTTATTTACCGAAATGATAACTTGTGTTTAAGAAAAGAAATTAGCCACTATGACATAAAAGATGTTTTTTAAATATATAATGGTAAGTATGGTATTTAAATCACCTATAGCTGCAAGATCGAATCCTCAACAAACCAGTTTTTTTTTTAATTTTGTTATCTAGTTATGCCTTTCTTTTAACTATACGAGTATGTAACAAGAGTGGATAAATAGTGTGTTTAATTATTAAAAAATATTTTTTTTTTAAATTTCATAACATTGATAAATATTTAATTTTTTAATTTGTATCGGACAATGACTCGGAAGTCATGTTTCGTAAAATATAATAATAGAATAAGTAAAAAATAGACGTGTTAGAAAGCAAATGTTATATTTATAACAATTAGATAAACACTTACCGTTGTGACATACTTTGAATATATTAAAATATATTTTAATATTTTTTTTATATCTAAACTCTTTCTCACACTGACAGCACAATTGTTTCTCTTAATTTCAGTCATTATGAATATAATAAAACAATTTTACTGCAATGGGTGAGAACATACTTCAAAATGTATCAAAAAATATAATTTTTTGTTCAGTTCTAAACCTTCGTGATATGACGTCCACAAATGCGATATTTGTTAGTGGTATTGAAACTAATAGATATTGTACAATCATGAAGTTGTGAGTTTTGAAATTTTTATTGAGGTTTTATAATGCATGACAAAGATTAATAGCTGATTATTTACAATTTTATTTTTACTGAGGTTGATCAAACATGTCAAATCTGACATGGACTGTTACCGGCCTCGTAAGACCTTAAAATATCATCAACATGCGAGTATCTAAATCATATAATAAGTTTATCAACCTATCGATATAGATAGATGTGTTATTACATATTTTAAGAATTTTAATTTAACATTTCTGTATACTTCGCTCGATTATGATATTAAATCTTATGCATGTATAATCAAGTCATATGAATATATGTATATGTTCTTCTAAAAAACAATACCATATTTGTATCAGAAATTAAAAACAGGAGCACCGCAAAGTCGGCCAGAATATAAATTTGTATAATGAATAAATATAATCTTTAAATGAAAACAAGCCAGAACAGAACAATTGTTGGTCTAACTTAATCGTTACATACTTACATGTATTTACATATACATGTATGAAATAATGTGATATTTTAAAAATACATGTACATGTAATATATATTTTTATATACAAATATGTTATAAACGTTGCTGTTATAATTTTAATTCCTTTGTATTTTCATTAAAATATATGTCTGAGAGAGAAGAGAAAAAAACCTATTCCTCAAATATGTTTTATATTCATTATCCTTAAGCTGCGAAGAAATTTTCGGGGTAGGAAAAATGATAACCTAAAATTCACGATTGATTTATGTTACAATTTTAAAGATCGATATTGCGACTTTCAAAAATCTAAGCTCTTGTAACACAATGACTACGAAGAGTTACTTAATTATAGGTTAAGGCTAATTTGCCTTTCAATACATTATTTGTAAATGGTTAGAGATAAATCTTCAGATAACTTTACACAAGGCAAAAAAATCAAAATGCTATGTTAATAAAATAATTTCCTTTTTATTACCTCCCTTACATTAGAGACACTGTCAGTTCACTTTATGTCCATGATATGATTATTTGGAATCAGCAATGAACGGAAGGGTATCGGGCAAATTCATGGTTGAGATATGTGTTGTTGTTTTTTTTTCTATCAAACAAAAACAATGCATCACACAGAGTATGAAATATATGAAATATCAAAATTGAACTGTTGTCTAACCTCTTTGCCCACAGCCAAACTTTCTTTCATATTAATTGCAAAGCATTTAAATGCAAATTCATTTGAAAATAAAACGAGACTTGTGTATGAAAATGAAGATGTGATATGTCTAAATTTTGACAACCGAATAACAATAATTTAACTTAATATATATTTGTATAAAAAGGTGCTCTTAATTTAATATATTTAATTAGTATACGTATTGCTGCATTTACATTTTTTTATAAATCGGATGCAAATTTGTTTGCAAACATTTTTCTTTATATTAGGCCAGTATTATCATTGTATGTCGGTTGTTACGAAATATTGAATATTCAACAACAAGTATCTCATCAACATCGGTAGATATGTGATTTCCTACCACAGAGCTTGAACAATGCATTTACAACACTTATATAACATAATTTAAATCAGTGTTACATATATCATACTCTTATACCGTTTTCTTTCACATTTATCTTCTCAAACTGTAAAATGACACTATCGTACAACATGAACTTAAACATGAGTAAGTTTAAGAGCGATGACGTTTGAATTCATTGTTCCTTACTTCACTTTAAGTCTCTAATGGAAACTATGTGTACCCTTTCTAAGGAAACTGTTTCGTCGAATACTTGGTGCTCATAACCGATAAAAGATTAATCAATTCAGTTCATTGAATCTCACTAAACATTTGTTTCTTCATGTAACGGCTGTTCAAAGTCAATAAGGTTTGAGTTCGAGTTTGTTATTTGGTCCATTTCAATACCATCACATCTCTGTATCTCAATTGTTTCCGGCATTTGACAGTCATTTCTACTTTTACCATAACGGTCCTTTATTGTGTACTTATCTTTGGTTTTACACTGAAATTATATATGAAATTAATATAAAATACTATGATAATTGTTAATAATAGTTCAATTGAAACAATATAGCCATTTTATGTATGTCTGAATTTTGTGATCAAAAGGAAAATGAAAGTGTAGTATATACTTCTAATACGACTTACCGTTAGATAATAACTCATACTCTCGCATAGAACAATACCATATTCTTTAACAACATTTCTCCCAAAAGCCAGTATGATGATGCTGATTCCAAGAATGAGTGCAGATATGATTACAACATCAATTCTCCTGGTGCACTCATTAAACCATAAAAATCCAGGTGGACATTTCTCAAGACAAAAACCATCATATTCAATGAGAGGAGCTGTGCACGAATAATGACACGATCCATTATAATAGAAAGTTTTATACTCATCATCACAAGAACGAATACATGCCCATGTTTCATTATCTGTGTATTCCAAAGGACTTTCTGGTGGACACTCATATACGCATTCATTACCATTCACAAATGACTTCTTCGGACAATGGTCCATACAAGTCAAATTATGGACCTTTTTATCAGACGGACAAAATTCTAAACACAAATAACCTGCATTTAATCTTCGGCTTATTTTTGACCATTTTTTGTCCCATCCTTGTCTCCACTGAGTAACTGTTCTTTCACTTTTGAGAAGAAATCGTTGATATTCAGGACAACTAGCCGCACACGAATTGCCAACTGTAAATGTAGAATCTGGACAAGCATCTACACATGTGGAGTTAAATTGATAAGAACCTGGTGGACATTCACGTAGGCACTCCGAGTATCGATACACACCTTCACACTTTTGAGAAGCTGAACATTTCACGCCTTTTGTACGCTGAATGATAAATAGGAAGTATTCTGGGCATTCTGAAAGACATGATTTATTTACGGACATTGTATATATTGGGCATGTTTCAATGCATGTGGAGTTAAAAATCGACTCATTGTGACTGCATGCAGTCACACATTCAACAATTTCTGCTTGTTTAGTTTCTCTTTTCCAAGAATAATTCCAAGTATCGCTTACAACGTCATATTTCTCAAATGAAATACTCCTGTGACGTTTAAACTCTTTCAATTTTGGACAAGCCGCCTCACATGTTTTGTCAACAGTGTAAAGCCCATCAGGACAAAATGGCTGGCAAGTATGGTTCACTTGATAAAGGTTATCAGGACAACTTCTTGTACATGTTGGCTCTATTTTGATCCTTGTAAAGATATTATTCAAACCATACTTTGCCTTTGCAGTGTAATCGTAAGAGAATGGAAAGTCATGAGGACATCCTTGAACACATGTCGCATTTAAATATTTATAACCAGAAGGGCAAGTGGACAAGCAAGTCATACCGAGAGAATACGTATTTTTTGGGGATTTGGGAAACCCAACTATCGGTTGGGAAAATATTTAAAAAATTTACTGTCAAATACAAGTAATTTTTGTTTTGAAAAGGTGCATATGTACGGACGATCGTTTGGGCATTTGTTATTACATGTTCTGTCTTCAATAAACGTTCCATTTGGGCACTTTTCAACACATGTTGAATTGTAATGATACGTCATTAGTGGACATTCTTGGATGCAATGCAATCTTCCATCTTCTGTCACAATATATGCGCTATCGTCTGGACAAATATCAACACAACTGTTATTGAAAATATAAGGAACATCTAAGGGACATCTAAACAAGCAAGTGTTATTTCCAGACGTAACTGTCGAATAAGGACACGTTTGCTCACAATGCTGATTATATATAAATGGATGTGAAGTTGGACACTGGCTTATGCAACTCGAATTAAAGACATATTTGTTTGGAACACAGTCATCGGTGCAGTAACCATCCTCAATTAGATATTCACACTCCTTAACACATTTATAAAAGGAAATGCCATAAACTGTTATATTCTTTATAAATGTCGTCATTTGTGGACAGGACGTTGTACAATTATTCCCGTGAATGTATTTATGCGTCACCGGACATGCTTTAACGCATGTGCCATTATAAATATATTCATGGTGATCACACATAGTCACGCATAGTTTGGTAATGTAGATTTCTCTTCCAAGAAGCTTTGATGTCTCTCTTAACATCATATTTGTAGGGCAATGATCCACACATGTTTTATTAAAAACAAGATTATTTCCGCACTCAGCAACACATTCCGTTCCATTAATATACGCTGAGTTTGGACATTCGAAAACACACCCACTTGTTGTGCAGTATGGTTTATGTCTTGGACAAATACCGGGTGATGTACAGGGAAATTGACATTCAATCTGCAAATATAACGATAACACTTTAGTTAGTATGTATTCAGTAATTTAAAACAAAACACGAAATGATACCGCTTTTCATTTCAAATTAAAAAGTAACACAATAATAAAATTTGACCGGCTTACCCCGCACAAAAGAAAGGTGATTGCTGCAACATACTGTATTAAACCGGTAAAACGTTTGATTTTATACGTCTCCATATTTCTTGTATCTATTTATGATCAGTAAAACGTAATCCAAAATATGTGTAAAGCACAATACAATTGTACAAGATATCGGTTTATTCTTTAGGGATCTGTCATTTTATTCAACCGTGTAATTCAAATACATAATCAACAAAGGAACGCGTACGATTTTTTTAATATTGATTACAATTCCTTTGTAATCGATAAAATTGGAAATATATTTAACAAACTACGACTTTTATTCAAACCTGAGTCGACGTCAATATAAAGACATTTTGTCGAAAATAAAAAAAACAAAAACTTTAGAATGTTTTCGAGAATGAGTGAACCCGGTGATATGGAATCAATGTGTTTACTGACGGAAAGTGATTCGGATACATTTTCAAGAAACCATAACATTCCAGACTTACCTAATACAAAAGACTATCATCTGTTTGTTTGCTATACTGACTACAATTCAGCCGATGTTCGAGTAATTGTTGAAAATTTGGAAGGCGAGGGATTAAAATGCTGTTATCATGAGCGTGACTTTCAACCTGGTCAAAATGTTTTCCATAACATCAATTCTGCTATAAAACGGAGCATGGGCATCATCATTATTCTTTCGGAAGAATCAGTTAACAGTAGCTTCTGTCAGCATGAAATTCACCAAGCGGTTCATACAAGAATAACAGATGACTACACAATCATACCTATCAAGATCGAGCCATGCGATATTCCTGATAATCTGAAAACAACAACATACATTGATGCTCAAAACATAGAAACGATAGAAGTTCATAAACTAATCCTAAATGCATTTTTACAAGACGGTAAGATTTCATTTTTTCCACAAGATTCTAATGTTTTATAATGAAAGAAAGTACAAGAACATTACTATATTTATATTATTTTATATTTAGTCCGATAGTGTAGAAAGCATGTATAGTCATACACTTAATATATATTGTTATGTGTTAAAGCATAGCAAAACACAATAATTGCTTTAAGATTCTATTACAAACTCTATAATTATGTTATTACAAACTCTGTTGCACTAGCTTTTGTATTCGTTTTGCAATACCATGTTAAAAACTACACATTGTTATGAATCTACTTCATAGATGTTAATAATATGTATGTATACATTAACATGCCTCTGAGTATTTAAAATTCTTTCACCAGAATGTGTCATATAAACCATATAAATTCCAGTATACGAAATAGGGTATAGAAAATGTTTAGAAGGAAATAAGCCTGTTCACACAGACATTAAAGTATGAAGTATGCTATAATAAGATTCAACTTAAGAAATATTACAATAACTTGGTGCTGAAACTTTTTTTTATCTTAAACAGTTTGGCACGTGGAACACAACAGTAAGTAGTTTTCTTAGTGTATGATATATTTAATTGTTTTTCATAAATATTACCATTGTTATCAGAATATATAATAATAATTCAAGCTAGTAACGTTTTTAATTCTGTATTACTACTTTAAATCTGACATGGTTTAAATTAAAGTGAAGAATACTCTTTATTTTACATTATATTATAGATACAAATGGCTTTTGTTTTTCAGAAATATAAGTATAAAATAAAATTATAAAATCAAGCTCGGCAGTAGCGTTTTTAATTTTACTATTTATACTTTAAATCTGTAATGGTTTAAATCAACGTGAGAATACTCGTTATTACATTATATAATAGATACAAATGGCTTAACTCGACGCATGTCAATGACACAATATAAAGAAGGGTGCAAATGGACTACAGTATCAAGATTCAAATTACTGATTGACAAAAAAGAAAGAATGTCTCTCAGGAGAAATGGCTTTGTTGTAAGTTGATTTTGATAAATCATTTACGGGTCGTGATCGTTTGCTCTTATTGTTTTTGTGTCATATAGCAACAAATGGCAAACCTTTTGGCAACTCATTTAATTCAATTTCATTGTTACTTAAGCAAAGAACATCTTTTTTCCAGATCTTATTTGCTTCTTGTGAATCTCTTAAATTTAAGATGGACGAATGGTCTTAGACATTTCATACTAGGATTCTAAATATCCAGATTAATAAACTAGTAGTTGAAAGAAACTGATTTCAATGAATTATGAATAAATTTAAATTCCTCATGTAGAGACTCAATCAAAACGAATCTGCAATTTCCATGTCATTATGCTGTTTTAAATGCTTCCGAGGGATCACTTTTTCAGATATTTATAAATGAAATGACAAAATATTTGTACTATTGTCAATGTTTGTTAACACAACATCATTTTACACTAAAAAACTTAGACGTGTTGTATATTTCGTCAAAAAGATATTTGTGAAAAAGTGTAATTTGATAAACCTTTTTGTAGGTCTCAGATGCGAGGTTTGATGAAATGGAAGCCATTGTCAGCAACTCGTTCCCTGTTAAATACAAACACATACTAATACATCTTACCAGATATACAACACTTGTATTCTTTATTCTGAGTCTAATAACTGTTGGTTTGGAATTTACCTACGTTTCCTTCAGTTTTGGTAGAGAAATGGATAATTCTGGATGGTTAAATACCAACGGTTTTATAGCAAGAGGCATTTTTGTAAATATAATCTTTTGGCTTTGTTTAATTGCAATTGATGGTTGTGGCAAATTGTTCCGTTTCGAGAAATGGAAAGGATTTACACATTCATATGAAGAAAAGGTAAATATGTTTGTAGATGATCAACATGAAATTACTGTGTATTTATCAAACATAAAATGGTATTACGGACTGCAGTTTAAAGCATAACATTTTCAGTAATTTTGTTGATGCTTAACACACATTTTAGTTTGTTATAAAATAAGAGCTGTAAATGAAAAAGAAAGCAACCTTAAGATTGAAGTTTCAACTTTGGACATATCTTGAACATATAAATATATGAAATAAAATGAAAAATAAATGTCTCAATTTGTGTTTTCAGCATATTTGATTTTTATTTGTTTGGGTCGTCAGACAAAACAAATAATGGTAGCGAAATTTCAGACCCTGATATGCTTATTTGCAAAATCCGTAAGTAGTCCGTCATGAACTCCTCGAAGCGGTATTTTCCCTTTATAAGTACACTAACGCCGACAAATTAAGGGGAGATCACTGCGTAAAGATTGTCAAATGACAGGTGCATTAATTTTCAAACCTTCTCAGGGAAGAAAATATAGTTCCCGATAAGTTGAAAATTTCTAATATTGTATGATTCTTTAACATTTCCGCAAATAACCGGAAATATATTCAAATAATATTGTTAAGCGGATGAATATCTTTTAAATCAATGAAAATTGCCCGGCTATTACCGTAAAGCTTCGGATTATTTGAACGCCTAAATAAACATTTGTTATTTAGACTTTCGGACAAAATAAAGTAAGGATATTGACTCTAGGACAGGGACGACTTCAGGCAGTCGACAATCGATAATCAATTTCATTCAAAATTAATAAGGATTACAAACAGTAATTTAGAATACTGTGGTTTGTTTTCTTATAACTTGCCCGTGGTCCAGGGTTACACGCTCGTTTAGGAAGCAAGAGGTCTGCGGTTCAAATCCTAGTTAAAGGAAATCATCTTGTTGTTTTTGTTGTTTTTTTTAATTATTTTAGCCAAATAAACATTGAATTGAAAATAAGTGTTGCAATTAGCCTTATAGCCAATTTACTACAGTTATAACAATGGAAACAGCATTGCTGGCACTACACAAAAACAAATTAGTTTATAATCTCACAATCATTACCTTTCTGATATTCCGAGACCCAAACAAATTCTGTGCTTTGATTATATATATGTTGACAAATATCGACGTTGATGAAAGGTCTACTGTTTATGACATTTATGAAAACGATAATTTATGTTACAGGCAAAAGAAGAGCTGAACGAGAAACTTTGGAACAGAATTAATAGAGAGACAATGAGAGACGACAAATATTTTGTACTCTTTCAAGACGATGTATCCTTTTATTAGAGTCATAATTTGATGATTTTGACACTGGAATATCAAAGTCAGTTATTAGAAAAAAAAGGAAATAAAAATAAATATTGTCCCAGACTGTCACTTTGTAACAAGTACTAGTATACACTTATCCAGACTCTATTCCATGAATTTGTGTGTTTAATTTGGTGAAATAATATTTGTTTTGACAAAAATTGAACTGTTAAAGCTAACATGAAACGCACCGGAGTCAATTGAAGGACTCGGGCCTTTTATTCTTTGAGAAGTAGACACTTTAACCCTTTTGATAATTCTCCCATCTGCGATGGCTGCATTCAAAGAACCCATTGCTTGTTCGATGCTTAGCACCTGCTTGTACGACGTCATTTGATTACGTTATGCTTTGAAAATGAAACTACCGGGCGATCATTCTATTAAGCTGTTTTAAATTTGCGCCCTGAGTCAAGCAAAAATTTATACAAATACAAATGACGAAACGAGAAAACCCAATTCGGACGTATGATTTATGCAAGAATAGTGCTTATGCATCTTTATGAGCATTTACATCAGTAAAAACCCTCTGACTCTAAACATCTATTGCCCTGTGGGATCGGGCTTTAAAATGCGTACTCGTGATTCTGCAGATATTGATGCATTAAAACAAAGCAACATTAGCCCTCAATTAGTCCTCACAACAATCATGATATGTCCTCTGCTTGCAAAGTTTTTATGCAAAGATAGCCAATCGTCTTGATTTAGTTTGCATTGCTCCCTCAATACAATGAAACATTAACCTCATTATTATTATCTTAACAGTCTACCACTTGCAGCATTTGAACATTGTCCGTTTTGACCGAAAGCCATGCCAGGTTGAGTATACATATTTCTTTTCATTTTTTTTTTCTATTCGTCAACCAATTTAAATGCAAGTTGTCCATCGTGTGCTTCAAATATTATAAATATGGTATTGCTTTAATGTCATTAAAGCGACTTTCAAATTATACATAGGAAAACCTACTGCTTAATTGTGTCCATGTTTACATTTTCCAGGACGTTTTTGTGCGACGATGTCAGCTTCTAAAATCTCTGACGAAATACATGTGTCCAGGAGAGACGGACGTTGTAAGTTTTATGTGTTCCTTGTTATTTGTATTTTCTTGTAGTTTCAAAAATAGCATGACTAGTATGATTATTCATTATGCTAATTTTATTTAAATCATTCTAGATCTTGCGTAAAAGAAACTCTTGAAAATAGCCATCATTCGAGGGAGAGCAATAAGGACAAAAAGTAAACAGTTGAAAAAAAAATCGTAGACTCACTTTTTTGAGTGACAGATAGTGTTAAAGCACACCCTAGCACCGGGTTAAGATGTATTCAGTTCCCAATAGTTTTTTTTTTGTTCATAGACAAGATACCAAAAACCATCAGCTGACATCATTTACAAATACTTAGATTTATTTGAAAGCTATATTCTTCTATATATCTGTTGCGCTTATTTCTTAAATATTGCAAATAAAATTAAATATTGCAAATAAAATAAATACGTCATAAATTCATGCTTATTTATCTATTTTACAGGAATATACGGAGCGTCTGGTTGAAGCATATTTACAAAAGGACTTTATCAAGCTGACTATTCCGACCAAAGGTGACGGCCGCCACACAATGATAAACGGGGCTTCATGTCTTTGTTCTTTACTTGAGAATGAGATTTTAAAAAAGGATGATGATGATGATGATGATGATGATGATTAAGTGTGACTTGTGTCGTTCAATCAAGTGAATTCAATAGCATGACGTGTGGCGGGCTTATGGCATTATTATACATAAATAATGCTACTTGATTTCATTTGGTTTCAATTTTGAAAGACAAATTTTAAATTATTTTATCACTTTCATACAAAAATTGCAAACTGATTTAGTAAATAACTAACACATATAGACCAGAGCAGTACATGTTTTTTTTTTTTCTTTTTGACTTGATTATTTCTCTCCTCATGCAAAGTATATTTATGCAATATTGTGCCTTAGTCAAAGAATAAACTAGTTCTCCTATTAGTTATAAAGTCATTTCCTCGACATAGCTGACGATTTCTTTTCATTTTTAACTGAACTTCTCTTTTTTTATCTCGTTCCAACAAGTTATTAATTCCTTCCCAAAGGATCCAAAGTCGTTTCCTCGAAGTCAGACAATATTTTTTCATAAGTTGCATATGAACATACAAGGATAATATAAAATTCATCCTCTACATACTTCATTTTTATCATGTTTATAGCATTATCATCAATTTTTATTTTTCGCAAAAAATAACCGTTTTTCTTTTATTGGTTTAGACATAAAGCAGCGGAAGATTAAACCAAAGAATTCTTTGTTATAACCTATTTGAAATGGTAATCCATTTCAAAGTTAGGAGCTAGCAACTTTTTAAGGAGGATGGAAAATCTTGTCTCTACAATTTCCAAAATTGGAAGACTGTACCAATCGGACACTTTTCAAATTGCTTAAAATGAATCTAATAAACATTATTAGCATTAAATATCCAAAATTAGGATCAACACAATAAAAAAATATTAAAAGTTTACCAAAAAACATGCAGGTAAATTTACTGTTTCATAATAGAAAATAATCCCATGGGATTTACATGGCAGAAAATCCCATGGGATGAGTAAATCCATCGAGAAATGCTTGGCAGAGTTTAAATGATTCCATTCACTTAATTTCAAATCGTCATATATTTGACATGTAGATCTGATCGCCAACTACTCTGTTTCACTTTCTGTCCCATTCTTATTTTTCATTTAAGCTATTTTAAGCTAACCAACGATGCAAGTGGTACACCTTCAGAATGTATGAGCCCCGCTATCTTGATTTATGGACCGCGACATCTTGACTGAGACAGGGGGGCTGTAACTTTAGTCTTAGGGCCCGTCTACACCTATCCATGTCTTGAATGCAAGTATCATATTCTCTTGTATTGCATAGTGTAGACACCCTACTTAAATGAGTTTAAAGAGAAATTATGTGACATCCAAGAAGATAATTCCTTGCAAGAAAGTGAGGGCCCGTCTACACCTATCCAAGTCTTGAATGCAAGTATCATATTCTCTTGTATTGCATAGTGTAGACACCCTACTTAAATGAGTTTTAAAGAGAAATTATGTGATATCCAAGAAGATAATTCCTTGCAAGAAAGTTAGAACACATTTTATTTTTCTACAAGTTTTTGGCTGTCAAGACACTGATAACACCGGTTTGACACAAAACATGTGCCCCGAAGGTGTGATAGTGTTTTTTTATTATTAATTTCTTACGTTTTTGTTACTGATTCAGTGTTCATGATCTGTAAATTTTAGTAAATGTATAAAATATCTTGGTCAGAGGAACATATCAATACACTGATACACAGAAGTGCACAAAAAACATTTAAAAAATCAGTTTTCAAGCAGTCAAAATGGATTTTAAATGATCTTGTTCATTTAGTGAATAACTTTCATCAAATAAAGAATTTGCATCAATCTATCAGCTCAAAAAAGATTTTCTCATATTTTCAGTTATTTTAAAAGAATGTACACATTTCAATTTCATTTACTCCAATGGTTTTACTTAATTGCATCATTTTCCAGCGTTTTTATTCAAATATTTTACAGAAACATGATAGTATTGCAAAAGTAAAGGTATAAATCCTGGGCATCTTAATTAGACATTTCAGTAAAAATTGTGCCTGATTAAATATTGAAAGGGTCATTTATTAGCTTATCTAAATGTGACATGTAAGAAACTTGAATAGGTGTAGACGCGGCCTCAGTAATTAGCAAAATAAGAAGTAGCAAAAGACAGAAAACAGTATATTTATGGAAGGTTAAGTTAGCAAATTGCAATACAATTGTATATCGTAATAGCCATGCTATTTCTGATTAGACAATATTTTTTTAGTAAAACGTATATTGTTATATCAAAACGTCTTAATAAAAAGTTAATGCATATTGTATCTCCTCTTTCTTTCGGACAAGTAAACTAACATGAACAATGTATGTATTCCAATCTATATTCTATTTAAATGATATATTGTCCAGTCGGTTATAGCACGTTTCAAAGTAAAAGAAAATGCATCGTTGTTGAGTATAACAGGCGGCGTTTAGAACGCACATTTTATTGAAAGAATACGCCAATTAACCACTGGCGACCAAGACACAGACTTGTTAAAAACAATATTGATAAACTAAGGGTTGCCCAAGAAATAATGTGGTAGGCTAAAGTTGTTTCAAAGTCATTATCAACCGTGAAGTTAGACTTGTCAGTAATTTAGCTTCAGATAAAAACAAAACAAATTGAATAGATATTGCGAGTATATTTTTATATAACATCATGTGCTCGTATCTAAGCGTTAATTTTATGTTATTTTTCTAGAATAGAGCTTGGGCGCCGACATTTTGTTCACCAATAATATGATTGAATTGTGAAAATGGCATACATTTTTTCAAACGGTTAAAAATGAAAACCAATCGTCATTCAAGAATGCGAAAGCGGCCACTGATTGGCGGATTGAAATATCACAGGAGGGTCGACCTATATTGGCAACAGTCGGATCCGAAACCGTTGATACATTTCATTTACGAGCCAATTTAAATCAGATTAATTCCATCACATTTATTTTTACTTACACGATCAATAATTTACCTGCCGTTATCATTATTATAGCTCTTTCTGACTAAGATTTAGGAAAAAATGAAATAATTGAGAATCAGGGATATTTCAGATACAATTCTGTGGAGGTTTGATTTGCAGAATTATAATTATACAGCTCATTATGCTAATCACGTTTTAAAAAGTTGGTAAAAATTAATGGTGAATCCCATACAATAGGCTCTCATCCATATAATTCAATGTCTATCATTATGTTTTTTATGTAAATTGATTGACGTTAAAGAATAAATTCGTCGCTACAACCCTCAATTAGGGTTGATAGTGACGTATTTCTCATGTATAACAAAAATAGAAAACATTTTGGCCTAATAATAAAAGATTTCTACGGATTAAAATCTTTGTGTGTCTAGTTATTTGTTTAAATAGATATATCTTATCTCCGGGCATATAGCCTTACTTATGCGTAATTATGCATATATTGCATAAACCTTTTGAATATTTCGTCCTTTTCAAATCAAGCAAACTTTACTTCCATGAGGAATATTGCTTTGTCATGTTGAGATCGTAAAAATTAATTATCTATTCATATGTTCAGTCAAACCTAAACGTTCAACATTTTTGTTTTTTTTTTTTCATTGTATTAATCGACACTTGACCATTGATCTTAAAGATTCAGACTTACACTCTTTCATAGCTAACCGAGTTCAAGACTTTTTTATATAAAAAATAACACAGACAGAAAACATTTCATTTTTCAAGTTTTTAATATTTTAATATTTCAGTAACGATAATTCGTCAACACAACATAAAATTTGTGCTAGACGATCAATTAATTAGATAATGATAAACGATTTAAAACAAACCACACAAAAATATTGATAAAGTATTTTAAGATATGGTGCAAAAAAATAGCATCAGTAGCAAAAAATAGTATCAATAACATAAAATAGCATCAATAACATAAAATAACATGAAGCAGTACAAATAGTATAAAATATCAACAATAGCATCCATGTAATATAATAGTATCAATAGCATAAAATAGCATCAATATCATTGGGGTAAATATCAAAGCTGAACACTTTAAAATATTGACAGACATAATAAAACTTATGTCAATTCAGTAAAACTTATGTCAATTAAGTCATAAACAAAAACATAAAAAAAGAAATCAAGCGTTGCCTTTTATGGCACAAAACATGTACATTTCAAATTCTAATGCCGATACATTCAATATCATACAAACAAGAACAATTTAAATTGACAAATCAATTCACAATAACAATGGTCTCAACTGTAATAATGCAATTCGAAATACAACTAAACTTGACTAATAACTGACCAAAAGAAATATAAACAAATATTGCCCTATTTTTATTTAAACATTTTTTTCATTATAAACACATAATTTGATTAACATCACACTGACTTATCACATCATAATAACTCTGAGTACAGCAATTTGTTCAATATCATATGTAACCATTTAATATCAGAAATGTTTTTTTTTCAATATCTGAGCATTATTCTTTAATGTATGCTCTATTTTTCAATATCTGACTATTATTGTTTAATAACAGTATCATTTTTCAACATATGAGCTCTTATCTTTATTATCTTTATAATCTAAACTTTTTAATCTCACTTTTTCAGATTTTTAACTTAAGTATATATAAAGTTTCAATATTTTGAAGATACAATATATGTAAACTTTCAGTGTTTGTGTGGACTCTCGCAAAAGATACCATCTATACCTGGAGGACACACACACTTGTAGCTGCCATTCGGTTGTGAAACACATTTTCCTCCATTTTTACACTGATGATTAGCACATCTAGTGTCTATAAAAGAAATGATAACAATGATGATAAAAATGTGACGCGATTAATGATGATAATAATGATGATGATAATGACGGTGATGAAACTATTGAATAAAGAAATGTTCGAACAATACAAATGATTATGGAATGTACACGTATACGTGTGAAATGAATTTAAAAAAAATACGCAACGATTATAAAAAGTCTTATGATAAAATACAGGCGCATGAAAGAAAAATGATGAAAGAGGCAACCATTATATCGTTCTTGTTTCAAGTGTGTTAGAAGATAAAACAGACATTGTTATAGAAAAAATACCTACCAAGTTCGCAGTTTTTGCCAGAATACCATCGCTGGCACTTGCAAACATAGTCTGCCACTTTGTCCTCACATTGGCCTCCATTTTTACAAGGATTGTTGGAGCAATCATCAATGTCTTAAATTGACAAAAAATAATACAATAAATATTGAAGCAATTACATAAACACGTGAAAAATATTTTGTTGAAATACAAAGTAAATTATGTAGTCTATCTATTTAATTTTGATTCAACGTTTGAAAACAGATTCAGATTTTAAAATATTTAGTAAT
The DNA here is from genome assembly GCF_026571515.1 of Ruditapes philippinarum. Taxonomy (NCBI): domain Eukaryota; kingdom Metazoa; phylum Mollusca; class Bivalvia; order Venerida; family Veneridae; genus Ruditapes; species Ruditapes philippinarum. Next base: position 147,846 of record NW_026867305.1, on the reverse strand, counting down.
GAACATTAGTCTGTGATACAGTCAGTCTTTCGATTCGACCATTATTCTTATATTATGAGTATTTTAAATGTAAAATTACATTATCATTAACGACGACGGCGGTCACCATGACGAACATGTTGTGTGTGGTCGTTTTAATTATTTAACAGTTGATTGCTACTTTATAATACAAGGTATCGTATAACATTGCTGATTTTTGCATATCAGACAGGAATTATCTACTGTTTACACCGGTTCTAGAAAAACCGGTCTTACACCCCCATGTAAAGACAAGTCGCGCCATTCCCACACGCCTTTTATTAATGAATTGCGTCATTAGGATCGCATTATGGTGCCGTTGCAATGAAGTTGTACATTCATACGTTACTATGAGAAAGAACGCTAAATGATAATATTAGTTTTCTTAATTTCTTTTCGAAATATTATTTATTTGTAATATGCAAGAAAAAATCAAACACCGGCTGCCGGTACAGACCGGAATATCTAGCTCTCAGGTTTCAGCGAAAACTCAGTTACCCTCGAGCTAGATGTTCCGGTCTGTACTGGCAGCCGGTGTAAGATCCTTAAAGTAAGTTTCTGTAAATTATTATTATTGCACAATTCTGCGTTACTTTTTGCACAAATCGTTATTTTCACATTCCAGCGTTATTGGATATACACGGTGTTAATGGACATATCAAATTAAGACTTACTGTAGCATACAGCATTCTGCCATGTACCGGAAGCTGTACATGTGACATGTGGTTGACTCGGTGCGTAACCAGTGTCACATTTCACAGTAGCCTGTGACAAAAACAATGTGCTGTCCCACTCAAGATGACCATGTTCAATCTTTGGATTACTGCAGTCTGAAATACAACATCAACATCAACTCGTATTGGGAAGAAAGATTGAAAAAGTATTATAATTTATAATTATGTGAATAAGCGCAATGACGTCATGACATAATCGAATCTAACTAAAAGGAAAACATTATGTTTAAAACTTGAATAGTTTCAATGAACGTTACGGACACAATTTCGGTGCAACGATCCTTTAGATAATGAATATGTCTGAAATATGGTTAAATATACATAAAATTATATCTATATATTTCTATATCAGTTCTTATTATGGGTAATTGTTTTATGATTGACACTGCCTACAATAAGTTGTTTGTTTTCATACATGAATTTTATTATTTCTATAATCTAAGAAAAGTCTAATGCAAAAGTTTGCCTGAAATATGTCAAAATAGAAACTTTGTCCTGGCATGGTTAAACTGAAAATATTTGCAAGTGCCAGTTCATAAAACATGGTTATGGTTGACATGAGCAATTTCGAACTGCCATTCACCCCATGTCGTCTCCATTCCACACCGGTGTAAGCAGGCTTTATCGAATTAAAAATAAGACTCAAGTTCAATGGAAGACTTACCAACTGGCTGGCATGTCGCTTGTTCCCACATCCCGTCAGCCTGACATGAAATCTTAGGTTTATTTCGCTGATATCCGGGGGCACAAGTAACGGTGGCTGTTGCACCAAACGTAGAATCTTGCTCACTATTCATTGTTGATTGTCCGTTTTCGATTTGTGGTAAAGTGTTTCCACAATCTTAAAAATGTATAATTGATTATTATGTATAATTATGAAATATATAATACATGTGCAGATTCGTTTCTTTGTAACACAGCAAAGAGTAGCTGACAAGGCAAAAAAAGTCTTATATTTGATAATGACAATGTTATCTGTCTTAAAATATCTAAATATCAAAATGCAGTAATATAAATTAACAATTTTGGAAATATTGAAAGACTATACCTACCAGTCACGTGACAATATACAGACGACCATTTTCCGTTCGCTTGGCATACAGCTTCCGGATTTGAACTCGAGTATCCGTGTGAGCAGACGACAGTTGCTTTTGCTCCATATTTTGTTCCTTCTTCCTCATTTACAACGATAGAACCATAAGGTATAGATCCTGGTTCCCGGCAATCTGTCATAGAAATTGAATGCAAAAACTTTAGTCCTACTCGTAAAATTTCGGAAATTTCCGTATGTAAATGCGAAAAACTCAAGTGATCCGATTGAAATGAAACATTGAGAATGGACAATTGCTGCTTTTTTCTCTCTGCGATATTCATGAAAATTTGACCATTTCTCAATTAATCATTTAAAAATGATTTCATCCTAAATGAAATTGAACAACATACATGTAGATATGATAAAGAGTCAAGACGGTACAACAGTAAGCTATGGGATGTAAACATTTCATACATGGTTAGGAGCGATCAATGTGTTCTATAAATAGAATTGATTTGTATAAATCTAATCAATCAATATTCAAATCGATCGAATTACAGACATAGCTACACTGTTTTGATAGTTATAAACAAAAGCACTCTACCTTTGTATTTAATGTATACAATTGATCGATTAAACGTTAAATAACTATGATAAACTTTTGTTTAGAATGAGTTTTATTGAGCTACGGTATTGTCATATTAATCATTAAAGCCTCCAGTTTCGGAGATATACCAATTTTTAAAAGAAGTTTATAAAAAGTTTAGGATATGTACAAGAAATAACGTTCCTTTAAATAATTTGAAGTTTTTAAGTTTTAAATTTGAACGTTTTAAGCAATATGCGAACAATTAACTTATCATTTCACCTACCCTTTACTGAATAGAGTAAGGGCTAGTTTCGCTTTTTATTTATTCATTTTATTTTGTATTATTTTAAGTTCTGTAATTTTTAAGAGAGCTAGGATAATAAAAGTCAACCCTTAATTAATCTTTACTAAATTTTTACCATTTTAAATACTTTCTCAATATTTTGCTATAAAAAACAATGAATCTACATGCACGCTGCTTTAATGGTATAAAAGATATGTCAACAAACACTGTTCGTGTGCAACCTAGCGTAGCGAGAAGGAAAATGGCTGGCATTTATCGATTTATCAGGTATAAACTGTTATTGAAGATGAGTAAAATTAAACTCGCTACAAAAGACCTATTCAGCATGTATATTATCTCAAATAAAGTATTTTCAAAAATCTTAAAATTTGAAAATTTCATATGATGATAAAGTAAATACCTGTTATCACTCTCTTTATATTTTCTCTTCCAATTTTTGAGCCAGTAAAGACGGCTAAAGTGGCGACAAATCCAATTACCCATAATGAAGTGGTAAATGAGTAGGTTTTTTCTCCTTCTTGTACCTTTGAAGCGGTTACTTTGACTGTTTTCTCAGTTGTTGAAGTTTGCTGTATCGTCTTGCCATATTTCTCTGACAAAGTCAGCTCCGACGCGTACGTTCTTTTAAATTCTTCGTCGTCGTCGGTGTTCCCCCGATGGTGAATATTTCCAACGTATCCTAAACGCGTCGTGTCCCTCTCTTGTTTCATGATTGCAATTTTGTTTTATGGTTATATGTGTATTTGTTGAGTTACTAACTTAACTGATGAAATTCTTAAGTTGCGGGAGCTTTTAAAGAGCTCTGTCTGGGTTTACCATTGTTGCGACAACAAATTTCGCAATGGGTTATTTTTAACTTGGTTTTCCAATATTAATAAGTTTTTGTATACAGCGCAAATTTAAATAGCACACAAATTGTCTTTATAACTATAACAGCTAGTACGGTTAGTGCGGACCGGAGGTAACTCTCTTTATGTCACATATATGAGTTACATCCTTTTCGCACCAATTCCTCAAAAGTAATTAATTTGTCTAATCAAAATGGATCGTTTCATATTTACTATAATGAGTATTTTTATTGGCATATCTTCTTAACTACTGATATCTTCTGACTTGAAAAAGTAGGATATTGTTTTGGCAAAAGAATGTACAGTGAGTCTTGTGAATACACATTTGAGGGTGTGTGTTGACTTAATCGCCAATTTGTTTGCGATAAAACCTATGGTTGTTGTATTTTTATATATTGCAACAGTAATGATCAATCAATCAAGAAATTTTAAAAATGATGCAAATGATTTGTAATGGCACAAGAAATCTCGCGTGATTGGAATACATATAAACAAACTGTATGCAAGAAAATTGTCGCAATATATTTGGCTTTATATTTCCTGAAGTTTTAATCATTTGATTAATTCGTTATTTGACCCGTTCTACGCGTGTCCGGCTAAAATTTCTATTTTCAAACATTTCTTTAAATAAATTCATCCCGTGGATATTGACCGGGTATTAATTTACACCTCAAAAATTTACCGAACATTAATCTCAGTCCAACCTAATAAAATTCAGATACATACGAATAGTTACAAAATGATCATACATTATATAAGTAATAGAAAGAGCACCGAAACACGAGGCTATCTGATTTGTACGAGGGGGCGTAGCCCCCGAGTATTAATCAGATTGCCGAGTGTTTTGGTGTTCTTTCTCTTTTGTATCATAGTCAAACATAAAAACAAGCTCCCTGTTATCACAATATGAAACCCCGGCAAAAATGAACCAATGAACGAACATCTGAATATGACATTTCTGTCGCTTTCCCTTTCTATGCCGTCACAATATGTAAACCCCAGCAAAAATGAACCAATCAATGGGCATGATCTGGAGTGCGGGTAACTGATACCCGCACTCCAGTTACCGCACTGTGCATGTATATGTATACGATTTAACTCTGACACATTTTCAACAGAAAGGTCCCCAAACTATGATACAAGATTGAGATAAATTCAACATTCCGATAGGGATTTTAACATTTTACTTAGTGAAGTAACCTTCTTTATTTAATTTCATTTTTACATAATGTGGACCTAAATATGACTTCCTAATTACATGTCTGAGGTGTATCAAGCTATATCTGAAGAAATATTTTCAAAAATGTCATTATGAAAACAGTAACTTAGATTTCTTGTTTTTCTCGAAACACAGTTTCTTTATTTACTGCACATGAATGTTCAATGTAATCGGAATAATGTTCCCAAACAAAATATATTGCTGCTGTTTTTAGATTTGCTGTCCTTGATTTCTTGCATGCGCTGCCTGCTGTCAAATATAGTCCCTTCATTTTAGATATTTTAAAACATTCATTTCATAAGACAGTCTTAAATTAAATAAAATATAAAGCTATATAGTTATACACTTTCAGATAGCAACAATGCGTTATATGATTCCTTCTTAATGTCTTGAAGTATACCTAAACCTACTGAGACGGAACATTTTAAATGTATTTAAATTTAGAAATTACATCATGCTTTTTTTACTGATATTAAACGTATTGCTATTTCATTGGCCATAGCACCATATTTGTTTTCTTTCCATTGGCTTTCAGAGGTACAATCATGTCGTCACAAACAGGTGCGCGTACCATTTTTAATGTTATTTCCAATGGAAATACCCCGATTTGGTTCAGTAACAAGATACTTGGGTAGAGTTACGACAGTGGTCTCCCCTGTTTTTATATACTTTTGGCCGATAGTGACTTTCATGAAATTAATTATATATAAAAATATTGTCAATGAGTGAAACCCAGATACATTTATTTTATATAAAATATTATAGCTGGTGTTCACCAGAGTTTCAATCTTGCGTACAAAACAAAATCTATCTATTTCAAATTAGTCAATTCTTGCTGATTTTGCCGTGTAATGTCACATCATAATGTCAAAGTATAAATGTTGAAACATAGCTCTGTAAAATTTAAATTCTGTATGCAGATATTTACTTGCTTCTAAGAAACAAATTTTACATTGAGCGGAATTAATTCCACTTAGATATATGAATATTCTTTTCACTGACTTTTAATATAGTCTGTCTACAGTGAAAAATATATTTTATAATTTCACTGTGAAAATTATCTAATATAATTTCATTTTCCACTGCACAGCATGTTATAAATCACTATAATACTATTGTCTTGTATAACTTTTATTCAGTTTTTTACTCCAGTACCATTTTTATTTTCCAGTTCGAGGAGATGTTTACCCCCATATTACACAGATAGCAGCCAAACATGTAGGTACCGAGAAGAGCTTCAACTGCTATGTGCTACCAAATTTACCTATGAGCGCATCAGCAGAGCGAGTGACTAAAATTATTGTAACAAATAGTACAGATATGTGCGTAGATGGTGTTCCTGTGGAAACAAAAACTATACAAACAGCTCTCAGAGATTTTCTTATCTGGCTGAATCAGTTTCGCTATGTTTTTCTGATTGCTCATAATGGAAAACGCTTTGACTTCCCAATCGTTGTAAATGCCTGTCAAGCTAGTGGAATGTTTAATGAGTTTTGTTCATGTGTGTTAGGATTGGTAGAGTCTTCACGTGTTTAAATCATTCTCTCCTAAACGTGAGTCTTACAAGCAGGAGGACCTAGCCCGCTCATTGCTCTCCAAGGTGTATAACGCTCATAACGCACTGTGTGATGTTGATTGTTTGTCCGACCTGGTCATTTATGCTTTGAAACAGGATGATAAGTGTATTACAGTCAAGAGTTTCTCTCCTAGTGATGTGAAATACAATATGGATTCAAACAAAGAGAAACATAAAAACTTGCCATCTTTGTCTATTTTGATTGCAAGTGGCGTCATGAAATCTTCAACTGCAGATAATGTTGCAAGTTCGGGGTTAAACTTTAAACATTTACAAACAATTTTTCAACGTAAGGGAGAGGATGGACTTTATAATGTGTTTACTATGAAAAATAGTGAAGGGTTGCCAAGAGTGACCAATTCTAAGAGAGTTTTGGAATCCGTTATTCCAAAGTTAGTGTCATACTTCGATGGCAAATAATAAGTCATGTATGATAATTCTGGATAATTTTTATCTCAACTGTTCTTATGTAATAACTGAAAACTAAGTTTTCTTCATTTATTTCTAAAACATTATTCATTTGATTTATTTGTATAGCAAGAATCAAATGCAAATTGTATGTTTAACAGTTGTTCAAGACATTTTAAGCATTTTTCATGAAAATATGGCTATCAAAATTCAAGGGGGTCATCTTGTTTGTGTTCTTGTCTAAAAGAAACTGGACGGTAAAAGTTTCTGATTTTAACATATGTTATTGCTCACACATTCAGAAAAATTCACTATTGCAGTGTTCCAAATTAGCAGTAGTCTGATAGCCCCTGACTACTAAATTTCTGCTCGGGCTACCAACTTTTCACAGTAACAACGTTACAAGCCCAACCAGGCTACTGTATTTTCAGAGGCAATATAAACAACTGTTTTGAACAAATGAATCGTGCTAGTGAAATGCCTTTGGGCTAGTGAATATTCCAATCTGGTAGTCCGACCAGCCAAGTCGATTCAAATCCTAATTTCTTACACTGCTATTGATGATTAAAGCAAAAATTGAGTTAAATTAACTAAAGGAATGAAATTTAAAATGGAAAATAATTAATAGGATTTCAGCAACAGTTTGAAAATGCCCCATTATGGATGTGAAAAAAAGGTATTTATACACATGGCGATTTGTTATGTGATGAATTTTTATTGTTGCGAAATGTAAAAGTGTCAAGTGGAAGATTGACCTACAGACTATTGCATGTATTTAAACAGATTTTGCCAACTTCACTTTTTTTTCCTGAATCCACCAGCTTGCTTGAAGCCTTGTGAGCAACTAGTGTGACTGATAATATAATTCCATGCTATCATCAATAATGGTTTAGGATATTTATGTGCACATGAAACATATTGTTGAAATTTACTTTAAATTTATTGTGAATTTGATGTAAACATTTCTTACAATTTCAGATGTATAGAAAGGCAGTATTTATTTTATCATGTTAGGATACTGAAAAGCAACAAAAAATGGTCATATAGTCTTTAGACTGTTATCATAATCTTCACTATTTTTTCCAACAGTTTAATACTCATTTAATGATTATGAATGTCAATGTCAATTTGTTGATACCACATCACAGTTTTTGTTTTTGTCAATTTTCAAAACAACCTTTGGCTTTCTGAAGGGAAAAATATATTTATAGCAAGATAAATCAGAAAAAGTGAAAAAACAATAAATAAAATTCCAACAACTATGAATGAAATTCACCTACACATTTAATTAAATTATCAATTCAATTAAATATACATGGCATAGGCTATCTATAACAACTTTCTGTCAATTAATTTTATCAACAAGCTGATAATCATATAAGTCAGCTGCTGTTTAGTCAAGGTTCTGGTGAATAATGTGCACAGGGCATTTCAGTTGAAAAATAGCATTTTGAGGAAAAGTCTTTTTTTGGCTGTAAAATATAGGAAAATAATCACTGCTTAAAAGTAAGGTAGTAAACAAATACCAGTCAAAAATACTGTAATTATATTTATTTTATCATGTTAATATTGTTTCTGTAAATTTGTAGAAAGATGAATAGTTTTCTATAAACACAGTGGCTGTCAGATCCTATGTCTCCTATAGTTTAATTGGTAAAACACCTCTGGTTTATTGATAACTCATGCAAACTAAGAGGAGTTCTGAGTTCAAATCTCAGTAGGAGCAAGGATATTGGCTATAAAATCAAATCTGTAAAAGGATAAACATAGAATTATAAATGTAAAATTTTCAATTTACCTTTAGACCAATGTTTTAATGAACTTCAGATATAATTGCTAGTAAAATTTTGATAGAATGGTTATGTGAACTACCATATTTGGAATATTTATTTATTTATTTTTGTACATGTCCATAGTGTTAAAGAGCTTGAAATATAGATTAAGAATGGGGAGTAAGTAATAGGGATTTGATGGTCTACAGAATTTTATTTTATACAGGGAAGTGAAGGGGCTTTGGCTTGTCCAGCTATAGACTACACATGACATGATGTATATTTAAAAGGAAATCAAATAAAAAACAATTAAAAAATATTTAGAATTCTCTAACTATCAATATAATTTTCAGTCTCAGTTTTAATAGGGTGCCACTATATTAAATGTAACTCGATGATAATAGGCTGGGTTATCCGATAATGGAACAATCACAACTTTTCGGATCAATAATAACATAGTGTTCCGAGTGAAAACAGAAGTGGTACATGAAATACCAAATGGGAAAATGAACAATTTTTTAACGACTTCCCGTCCATAGGCTTTGCCTAATTTCATATTAAATACCTGGTAAGTCAAATCAAGCTTCCAAAGAAATAAAGCTTTTTTTCATAATTCCAAACTTTTTTCATGGTTTCCTTGCCATTGAAATTTTTCAAGTTGACCTGTGCTTTTCTTACATCTAAATGATTTTTAAACAAGTTATTTGTTTTTTGTTTTTGTTTTTACTTTTCAGATTTTAAACATGTGTTTGATCATAATCTGTCACTTCTTTTAAGAAACAAGTGAAAACAGTTCAATTTTTCTAAGGTGTTGAGACAGTTTTTTTGTTTTTATTTGGTTGCTATTTGGATTCTTTCTTCTGAAAGGCTATTAACCAGCCAATGGTGAAAATGTTTTGGAGAGAAGGGGGTGTGCCGTGGTACAATTAACCATCTCTACATTGAAGACATGCATCTATGAATGTGACATTGTGTATACATTTCTTCCTGTTTGGTTATATTCCGTCACTGACAGCGGTATGTATGGCAAGTTAACCATTTTTCACATATTGTGTATCATAATTATGACATAAAGAATTACTTTAGTCAAAGAAATTCAAACATTTTTTACTGAATCGAGGGAAAAAACTTGTTTCTTTATTGTTGTTGTTGTGGCGTTCTATTTTTACCGTGGAAACCCAGACGCGGTTTCATTGGCTATTTTAATCTAGGACATTATCTGATTGGATAAGGCTAACAGGTGCTCGACTGGTTTAAATTTTGCGTTCATTGTCTCGTTGTTTGGAATATTTTATTTACGACGCAGTCCATTGGACAGAAATCTGTCCAATACGCTTGGGGGTTTCCTGATCCCATTATGGGCAGCCATCTTGGATGGGAACCATAATAGGACAGGGAACCAGATTAGTATTTATGTGACGTCATGTAGTGATGAAGGGGTACCCTAAAGGGAATCTTATTTCGACGTTTCATTTGATGTAGCAATGATTTATTTCAAAATCGTCTATACTCGGCAGGGAAAGGGTAATAAAATAATTATTTTGGTTTTGAAGTGATTTATGTGGATATATTACCTGCCAAGATAAAATATCACCCTCGCCTGACGGCTCGGGTGATATAAAATCTTGACATGTAATATATCCACATATATCACTTCAAAACCAAAATAACATATATTACGAGTTATACAGTTTTTTACAGAGCATTAACATTTTGCCTTAATCTTATTGTAATAGAGATCTTCGACTATGCGACCACATACATGCATCGAGGACATTTTGTAAGGGAAGTGACCGTGCGACCACATCAAAGGATTCCGCTTCTCTTACATTAAAGGGCAGACCTTAAAATTAAGCCATTTTCTTATGGAGGCTAATTTTCACATATTTGTTTCGAATAGGTTAATAAACAACAATAGTTACGCAAACCGAGCAGGGAATCAATTTAAGTCCTTTTAAGTCCGCTATGAAATGTAGGAGAAACTTTTAACTCAAAATTGTCCAAGAAATTATAAATGATCATACTCATATAATTTCTTGGAAAATTTTGAGTTTAAAGTTTTCCTACATTTCATTCTATTTATATAACAGAATTATCTTAATTTTGCAAAACATAAACGTTTCAAAAAGTTTTATATGCATTAAACATGGGAGATACACATTTCACACTTCGTTTGCAAATATTAACATGGGGGGCATGTTTGCTGAAGTACGCATTCGACTTACCCTACTTAAAAGGATTAAATTTAGCAGCCGACAATTTTGGCACTTGTATGACTGTACATATTTTGCAAGCCTAATCTGCTCAATTTGTAAAATGCACTTTTCATGCTTCAATGTTATTAGAACTGTCTATAAATCTGCGAATATCAAGATAGCAATTTCTAAAGTTAGTTAGTACAGTTGCCATAAGTACAGTAGCCAAAAGTACAGTTGCCATAAGTACAGTAGCCATAAATACAGTAGCCAAAAGTACAGTAGCCATAAGTACTGTAGCCATAAGTACAGTAGCCATAAGTACAGTAGCCATAAGTACAGTAGCCAAAAGTACAGTAGCCATAAGTACTGTAGCCATAAGTACAGTAGCCATAAGTACTGTAGCCATAAGTACAGTAGCCATAAGTACTGTAGCCAAAAGTACAGTAGCCAAACGTACAGCGCAGATTCAGTTTGCACGGATGTGTAGCCTGGCTTTCCTGGTAATTTACCTTTCGGTTCCAGCAGTGTAAAAGTGTGGTGTTGTATACAGTAACTGTTGTCATATTTCCACAATTGCTTTTGATCTAAGCTCATTCAAAGTTTAAACAAATTCTATTTAGTTTTTAATCTGCCTTTATTTCTATATAAGTAAAGCATATGTTTTCAAACTTTCATTTGTTATATTTTCTCAAGATGAGAGAGTTATAAATGCAACAGGTGCATCAAAGAAACACTTTAAATGTCACACAATCAACGTAATTTCGAATAAAAAATTAGTCCTTCCGCTCAATGCCATTTCACATTACATATGACCTTACTTACATGGGATACTTTGGTTAAAGTGAATGTTTTTTTGTCTTGTTACTACCTGTCAATAAAAACCATTATTAAACCCATATCTAAACGTTTATAAATTTATGTTTCTCCTTCCTGAAGAAGAAGATGTAAAAAATCATATGTTTCTGAGGCATAATTTGCCTTAAAAATAATAATTGAGCCGCGTCATGACAAAACCAATATAATTTGTTTGCGACCAGCATGGATCCAGACCAGCCTGCGCATCCGCGCAGTCTGATCAGGATCCATGTTGTTCGCTTACAGACCCTATAACAAGTAAAGAAACTGATAGCGAACAACATAGATCGCGAATGCGCAGGCTGGCCTGGATCCATGCTGGTCGCAAACCCATTATGTTGGTTTTGTCATGACGCGGCTCAATTATGTTAATTCATTTACTGAATTGATGATACGTTATGAGTTTAAAATGTTGTTAAACTAGCTTCTTTAATTGCATATCCGTACATTTTCGAAACAATTAAAATATATATCTTTAACTAGTATGATTTTCTGGCAGTGTGTTTATAGTTTCCACATTTTATGCATTGCCGCTTTCAAACTAATCAATATTTACGCACAAAAGAAAAAAATAAAGAGAAGATACTTTTTGTTATTATTTTTTTGGACTTGTGCACGTATACATCGTCATACAAATATCAACAAATTAACAAAACATATATTCATAAATTACAATTCTCACAATGAATATAACAAACAAATACACTAGCTAAGTAAAGTGAAGTACTTTCATTGTCAATGGATAATTTCATAAATTCACTAGCTTAATAAAGTGAAGTACTTTCATTGTCAATTGATAATTTCATAAATACACTAGCTAAATAAAGTGAAGTACTTTCATTGCAAATAGATACTATCACAAGTTAACTAGCTTAATAAAGTGAAGTACTTTCATTGTCAATGGATACTTTCACAAGTTCACTAGCTAAATAAAGTGAAGTACTTTCATTGTCAATAGATAATTTCACAAGTTCACTAGCTAAATAAAGTGAAGTACTTTCATTGTCAATAGATAACTTCACAAGTTCACTAGCTAAATAAAGTGAAGTACTTTCATTGTCAATAGATACTTTCACAAGTTCACTAGCTAAATAAAGTGAAGTACTTTCATTGTCAATGGATAATTTCACAAATTCACTAGCTAAATAAAGTGAAGTACTTTTATTGTCAATGGATAATTTCACAAGTTCACTAGCTAAATAAAGTGAAATACTTTTATTGTCAATAGATACTTTCACAAGTTCACTAGATAAATAAAATGAAGTACTTTCATTGTCAATAGATACTTTCACAAGTTCACTAGCTAAATAAAGTGAAGAACTTTCATTGTTAATGGAAAATTTCACAAATGCACTAGTTAAATAAGGTGAATTACTCTCATTGTCTATAGCTATTTTCACAAATTCATTTGCTAAATAAAGTGGAGGACGTGTACTTAGATAAAGCGAAGGACTTGTACTTACATAAAGTGAAGGGCGTGCACTGTCATTGTCAACGCTCAAATGATTAACACTCTCAGCGTCTATGTATAATTTCACAAAATTTACCGCATATAAAATATGAAGGATTTTTATTTCCATTGTCTATTGAGAAACACCACATACTTCATCGGTTCAGTTATATGAGGGAACTTTATTATCAGTATCTTTCGTTAATTTCACAGAATCTTCCAGCAATGTGAGGTGGACATGAACAGCGGTAACTTCCGTCACGTTGTGGAACGCAATATGCTCCGTTTTTACACTGATGATTTACACACGGAATACCTATATAAAAATAGAAATACGATAAAGCATATCATTACAGTATATCACTGGAGAGAGAAAAGAAGAAAGAAAGAAACGAAGAAAGAAACAAAGAAAGACACATCCATATATATCCCCAATTGTAACGTCATTGCATTAGAAGAGGCTCATAGAGACATATTTAAGGGGGGAAAATGAGACTTAAAAATTGATTCAATCAGGAATTTATTAAAAATCTAGATACAAAATGTACATTATTTTTTGTTGTTGAATTTTAACTTTCTAAAATTGTCCGATTAACATTTTTCGCAATAGCAAGAATATTTCGAATAATAAAAGAAACAGAGATGTTGATAAACTCTTAGTCTAGGATCACTGATATAGGTGTAACAAACTTACAAGTCTCGCAGTTTTTCCCGGTGTACCATTCCTTACATGAACACTCATAGCCTCCTATCTTATCGACACACTCTCCACCGTTAATGCATGGATAACTTAAACAGTCGTCTTTGCCTGAAAAAACCCACATTTCGTAAGCTATAAATTTAATTATTGTTTCAATTTTACTATTGTTTTCTATTGACACAAATGCATTAAAGTTTACTAGCTCATTTCATTAAAAATAGGATTTATTAAGATTTTAAAAATCACCTTAATGTTGTCGAAAAATCAACACACATTTTCCACAATCATTTCCAAAATATCTATAGATGGTAACTGAATGAAAGACCTTTAGAAACTAGACTTCTCAGTGATAGCTTTTTGACGAGTCCGACCAGATAACACGTCTTTATAGTCTGACCAGACTCTAAACTGTTTGTTTTTCAATATTTTGATTTTAAACCCTCATATTAACAATGGATTGTTGGAAATTCAAAGCTGCTCAAGCCCTTGGTAACAGATCTTAACTATACGACCAGCGCAGACAAGCTCTTGGTAACAGATCCAAACTATACGACCAGTGCAGACAAGCTCTTGGTAACAGATCCTAACTATGCGACCAGTGCAGTCAAGCTCTTGGTAACAGATCCTAACTATGCGACCAGTGCAGACAAGTCCGTGGTAACAGATCCTAACAACGCGACAAGTGCAGACAAGTCCTTGGTTACAGATCCTAACTATGCGACCAGTGCAGACAAGCTCTTGGTAACAGATCCTAACTATGCGACCAGTGCAGACAAGCTCTTGGTAACAGATCCTAACTATGCGACCAGTGCAGACCAGCCCTTGGTAACAGATCCTAACTATGCGACCAGTGCAGACCAGCCCTTGGTAACAGATTCTAACTATGCGACCAGTGCAGACAAGCTCTTGGTAACAGATCCTAACTATGCGACCAGTGCAGACAAGCCCTTGGTAATAGATCCTATCTATGCGCCCAGTGCAAACAAGCCCTTGGTAATAGATCCTAACAATGCGTCCAGTGCAGACAAGTCCGTGGTAACCGATCCTAACAACGCGACAAGTGCAGACAAGTCCTTGGTTACAGATCCTAACAATGCGACCAGTGCAGACAAGTCCTTGGTAATAGATCCTAACAATGCGACAAGTGCAGACAAGTCCTTGGTAATAGATCCTAACAATGCGACCAGTGCAGACAAGTCCTTGGTAATAGATCCTAACAATGCGACAAGTGCAGACAAGTCCTTGGTAATAGATCTTAACAATGCGACAAGTGCAGACAAGTCTTTGGTAATAGTGGTAATAGATCCTAACTATACGACCAGTGCAGACCAACCCTTGGTAACAGATCCTAACAATGCGACCAGTGCAGACAAGTCCTTGGTAACAGATCCTTACAATGCGACCAGTGCAGACCAGCCCTTGGTAACAGATCCTAACAATGCGACCAGTGCAAACAAGCCCTTGGTAACAGATCCTAACAACGCGACCAGTGCAGACAAGTCCGTGGTAACAGATCCTAACAATGCGACCAGTGCAGACAAGCCCTTGGTAATAGATCCTAACAATGCGACCAGTGCAGACAAGTCCTTGGTAATAGATCCTAACAATGCGACAAGTGCAGACCAGCCCTTGGTAACAGATCCTAACAATGCGACCAGTGCAGACAAGCCCTTGGTAATAGATCCTAACAATGCGACCAGTGCAGACCAGCCCTTGGTAACAGATCCTAACAATGCGACAAGTGCAGACAAGCCCTTGGTAACAGATCCTAACAATGCGACCAGTGCAGACAAGTCCTTGGTAATAGATCCTAACAATGCGACAAGTGCAGACAAGTCTTTGGTAACAGATCCTAACAATGCGACCAGTGCAAACAAGTCCTTGGTAATAGATCCAAACAATGCGACAAGTGCAGACAAGTCTTTGGTAATAGTGGTAATAGATCCTAACTATACGACCAGTGCAGACCAGCCCTTGGTAACAGATCCAAACAATGCGACCAGTGCAGACAAGTCCTTGGTAACAGATCCTAACAATGCGACCAGTGCAGACAAGTTCTTGGTAATAGATCCTTACAATGCGACAAGTGCAGACAAGTCTTTGGTAACAGATCCTAACAATGCGACCAGTGCAAACAAGTCCTTGGTAATAGATCCAAACAATGCGACAAGTGCAGACAAGTCTTTGGTAATAGTGGTAATAGATCCTAACTATACGACCAGTGCAGACCAGCCCTTGGTAACAGATCCAAACAATGCAACCAGTGCAGACAAGTCCTTGGTAACAGATCCTAACAATGCAACCAGTGCAGACAAGTCCGTGGTAACAGATCCTAACAACGCGACCAGTGCAGACAAGTCCTTGGTAACAGATCCTTACTATGCGACCAGTGCAGACAAGTCCTTGGTAACAGATCATAACTATGCAATCAGTGCAAACAAGCCCTTGGTAATAGATCCTAACAATGCGACAAGTGCAGACAAGTCTTTGGTAATAGTGGTAATAGATCCTTACTATACGACCAGTGCAGACCAGCCATTGGTAACAGATCCTAACAATGCGACCAGTGCATACAAGTCTTTGGAAATAGTGGTAATAGATCCTAACTAAACGACCAGTGCAGACCAGCCCTTGGTAACAGATCCTAGCAATGCGACCAGTGCAGACAAGTCCTTTGTAACAGATCCTTACTATGCGACCAGTGCAGACAAGGCCTCGGTAATAGATCCTAACAATGCGACCAGTGCAGACAAGCCCTCGGTCTTCAAGTGTGGACAAGCACATGGTAACAGATCCTAACTATACGACCCGTGCAGACCAGCCCTTGGTAACAGATCCTAACTATGCAACCCGTGCAGACAAGCCCTTGGTAACAGATCCTTACTATGCGACCAGTGCAGACCAGTCCTTGGTTACAGATCCTAACAATGCGACCAGTGCAGACAAGCCCTTGGTAACAGATCCTAACTATGCGACCAGTGCAGACAAGCCCTTGGTAACAGATTCTAACTATACGACCAGTGCAGACAAGCCCTTGGTAACAGATCCTAACTATGCGACCAGTGCAGACAAGCCCTTGGTAACAGATTCTAACTATGCAACCAGTGCAGACAAGCCCTTGGTAACAGATTCAAACTATGCCACCCTTGCAGACAAGCCCTTTGTAATAGATCCTAACTATAAGACCCGTACTGTCAAGCCCTTGGTAAAAGATTCTAACTATGCGACCAGTGCAGACAAGCCCTTGGTAATAGATCTTTACTATACGACCAGTGCAGACACGCCATTGGTAACAGATTGTAACTATGCGACCAGTGCAGACCAGCCCTTGGTAACAGATCCTAACTTTGCGACCAGTGCAGACCAGCCCTTGGTAATAGATCTTAACAATTCGACCAGTGCAGACATGCCGTTGGTAATAGGTCCTAACAATGCGACCAGTGCAGACAAGGATCATAATCTGCACAGTCTGTTCACTACTTCTGAAATTTTTCTTACAAATGATAAATGGTCATAATTTAATTGAAAGATGGACAAGACCATATATAATGCTTGGCAAGATATTAATAAAAACATTTTTACCTGTAAGCACGCTTCTTATGTACTCAAAATTCTCTGTTACGCCCTTCGTGTTTGCAGTGAATGCTAAAATAACAATAACCGTAAAAACTAAACAGGTAATCTTAATATATTTTGGTATTGAACCCGTTGATTTACTTGTTTCCACTCCATTTGAAGCCCTTGGTTTCGTTTTGCTATATTTTTCTGAACGAAATTCCTCCTCAGACACTTTCGGTTTGTCCGAAGTACTACGCCTTTGCCGAACTTGATCTTTGATATCCGACTTGTTTGTTGTCTTCATGATAATTTATATATCCTTTGTTGTAAATGATTTTCATGAACTTTACTTGCAAAAGTTAAGTTACTTTCGAGTTATATATGATGTAATGGAATTTTCCGTTCTAAAATTTGCAATACTTGTTTGAATGGGCTATTTTTAAATGAGTTTTCCAATAGCTAAGTAAAGATATAGGACTTGAGTCGTAACTACATTGAAAAAAGTATTGCATGTATCATTATTATTATTATTATCATTATTATTATTATCATTATTATTATTATTATTTTATTATTATTATTATTATTATTATTATTATTATTATTATTTTTTTATTATTATTATTATTATTATTATTATTATTATTATTATTATTATTATTATTATCATCATCATCATCATCATCATCATCATCATCATCATCGTCATCATCATCATCATCATTATTATTATTATTATCATTATTATTATTATTATTATTATTATTATTATTGTTGTTGTTGTTGTTGTTGTTGTTGTTGTTGTTGTTGTTGTTGTTGTTGTTGTTGTTGTTAAAAAAACATGGAAATTGAATAAGCTTACAAAATGCTGCCTTAAATTTGACTAGATTAAAGTATAACTAAATCGAATTTATCACGAGCAGTATATCAAACAACTATAAACAGGGGCTTCCCCGGATATTTAAAAAAAATGGAAATTTGAATAAAAGTACAAAATATTGCCTTACGTTAAAGTATTGCTAAATCATATTTATCACGAACAGTGTATCAAACTACAGACCCGAGACGAATGTGTGTAACTTGGTTTTTCCTATTCAATATCATATGACGTTGGGTAATAAAGAATAGAAGCGTGACACATTTTCGCAAAACAATTTAATCAGAGTTACAAAGCATACAATAGTATGACGGCACTGTTTAGTAATACATGAGTTGTGTCCCTTACAAAGTATCATTCTTATTTTTAATCGTTATATAGGTTAACATTTTGTTTTCTCAAGAAGTCAAAGTATTTTTTTCATAGAATTGAGATTTAACTACGATATCCAATCAAAATGCGCTTTTTCATATATTTCAACTTTTTTTTTTCTTTTTGGTCCATTCACACAAACATTTGTTTCGTTCCGGGCATATACCCGTACCACAAAGATTCACGGTAACAATTGCACGATTCCTGTGCTATTTTAAAACTCCTGCATTACGGATATATACTCTGATTTACATATTCTAACAAGAAAATAAGATCCATATTTTAGTTACTTCTTCTATAAGTTTCTTCCTAATTATATTTCTTTCTGTCTTCATGTAAATCTATTTCTCCTTAATTCTATTTAGCTAAATGATGCGGTCTTGTATTATTAATATCAATCTTCTTTTCTTTGTTTATTTTTTGTTCTATAAGTTACAATTAGATGTAAGAAACAGTTACACTTTAATTACTTATAATTATCAGGATTTCAAATCAGAATTATTGTGATTTAAAGCAAGTCACATAATACTGTCATACTGTAGTTTTGTAAATCCATTAGGAGATGGCTTACCAACCCTATTACATGTAGAGAAACTGATAGCGAACAGCATGGATCCTGATCAGACTGCGCGGATGCGCAGGCTGGTCTGGATCCATGCTGGTCGCAAACCCATTATGTTGGTTTTGTCGTGACGCGGCTCAAATGACTAATTGAATACGATCTTCGTGTTATCTTCCTAATGTTGACAATCAACCCTAAACCTCCTGAATTTATTGAATGGACTTGTCCAGCTTCCAGATTTTGGAACAGTCCATTATCAACTTAAGATATACAGGCTGACTTAATTGACTGCAATTCCGACAGGTTTAATGTTAAATTACAATCGTACAATATCAAAACCGCCATAAATTGTTTTATACAAAATGTATATCCTGACTGAAATATCTTTATGTCAGGGTTAAATCAATTAATAAATTTCACATTCACTGACAGTATATAATAACAAGTCAGCCAGTGAACGCATTAATAATTTTAGGTATAATAATACATAAACAAAACCCGATAGTATTTGAATAACTGTGACCTTAATCCATTAACATACCTCTAAAATCATCTTATTTTCTCGCATACACATAGTTTATCAAATACTTAAAATTACAAGTTTTACATGTTTTTCAAATTTAAAGGGTATTATCAGAAATAGAGACTTGATGAAAGGTATTTTAATAAGTTGTTTATCCAACTAACCGTTTTCATGTTTACATAAAAGATATATAACTCTTAAAAAGATTAATTTTAATGTATTTTCGTTTTTACGAACTTGTCGTGCTTTAGATGACATTGCGTTATTCAAAACGGTCAAAAACCCTATTTTTTTTAATTTCACTTATTTCTATGGTGCTTTTAATAGCTACATCGAATGCAGTAACACTTTGGTCAAAATTTGAGCTGTATATTAGGTTAATTATCATTGCAGTATCTATATAATAATACAAATAACCCAATTCTACCCGATTCACTATTATTTTGTGTCATCAATATTATGTTTAAAAATACTTTCATGCTTTAAGATAAATGTAAACATAGAAATGTAACTCAGTTATTCAACTTTAATTTACAAAATGCTTCAGGCCACCAGCCCATCATATGATAAATAATACAGTATAGGAAAAAAAACAACAATGTTCATCGAAGATTTTTTTTTAAAGTTGATAAAATATAGAAAGAATGAATAATTTAGGACACATAATATCAAATAATCAATAATGACAACTTGACAAGTCCTCTTTGACTCAAATCAATGTTACAAAGCGTTATAATTATAAAAGATGTTGATATTATTACCAATGTAAAAAAACACTTGCCCCTCACCGTTGTGGGTTCGAATCCCGACAGGGACTTTGGATCCTTTCAGGTAAGGAAACTATCCAGGTTGCTTACGGAATTTCGGTGGTTCTACTCAGGTACCCGTTCGTATTTGAAATATTAACACAACATAACATAAACGTTATTTTTTAGCATTTAACACAACAAAACAGAAACGTTTATTTAGCATTAAACACAACAACACAGAAACCTTTTTATAACATTTAAGACAACAAAACAGAAACTTTTTTTTAGCATTTAACACAACAAAATAGAAACGTTTTAGCATTAAATACAACAAAAAAAGAAACTTTCAGCATTTGAGAAATCAAAACAGAAAGTATTCCAAAAGTTGACTTGAACACAGCAGTTCTCTATCATAGCATACATTTGATGCACAAGAGGACTTGTGTTGAATTCTTAACTATGGCTGATTTGTACCACGTCGCTTAACCACTTTGTCGTATTATCGTGTTTCCGCCGTTTGCCACGCAGAACGAAATTACGACAATATATTGAATTGGTCGTATTTTCGCATGGCGCCTCGCGAAGCGAAAGTATACATAGCACAAATCAGCCACCATACTGTACCCTTACAAGATAAATGAAATAAATGTATTTGCCATCTTTCAGTCTAGACAAAACCAATAATTACTTTTCGGGAAATTTCAAAATTAGTACTGACTGCTTAGCGCAGAGTATGTGCCGGCGGATCTTGGTCTGCACTTCCAGTTGCCGCAAGAAACCTAAGAGTAAGATATATGTAATGCTAAATATGTTCTTCTACAGGCATTTTGCAAGTACATTGTATTAATTCACAAAATTTGGACAAAAAACTATTAACTGTAGTTTAAACAAAACCAGATCTATAGCTTAAACAAGAATTTACACAATCATGTTCATGAAATCATGCACCAAATTGACATGTTATTACGTCATTGGCATGTCATGTACATTTTTTTTGGCAAATTTCATTTTTTCCGTTCACAAAACTAGAAAAAAAAATCTACCGGTATAGATCCACTAAATATTAAAAGGATATTTATCTTATTTAAGTCGCCTACGGATGGATTTTCTAGTGGTCAAAGTTTTAAATCGGTAATCACTATCTATGCGATACTCAATAAAGTATTGACTAAAGAATTAGCTATTCTTCAATTTAACAAAACATTGTCGATTTGACGCTTTGGGTATATTCATATATACAGGACTTCAGAAATTTCAGAGTAATTATGGGATTACGCCCGGAGGAATGTAAAGTAAGTGACTTTTCTTTTCTACAACATATTTTTTTCCTGAAAATTAGTCTTCGTCTTTGAAAACTGGCGGTATGGATTTCCTTCTTAGTTTTTTTTAAAAAAAATTATGTTTCAAGTTAAATCTTTCATTTAAGTCTAATCATTGTAAAATTAATAAAATCATACATACAATATATGCATATACATTGCACATATAGCCATTCTAAAATAGAATTGTAAGAGACTATTTAGCATTATTTACGGACTAAAATTATACATATTTATTTACATGATATATATTTTTCCCAATTATTTTTAATTAATTAAAGTGTTTTATTGTAAAAATCATATTTTCGAATGTGGAGAAAATTTGTAGTTTATTTAAACTTCCATTACACTCTAACGTATAGCGTGGGTTTTAAATATTTAGCAATAAGTTCTACCTTAAAAGTTATACTGACTCGACCTTGGAGCCCGCTTTCCAGAATTAAATCAGTACTGATGATATTTGGAAAAATATGGTTGTGGCCATAATAAGGCTCGAACCCACGTAGATTCAGAATCCAACACCTTAAAGGGACTCCACTGGTTTTTTGTTCGGTATGATGGGACAGGAAATATTTTTCTAGATTTTTAAACCATTTGTTGTAGATCGATACCAATAAATTATGTACACAATTTTAGATCATTTGCTCACAGCTTTTTTTCAGAATTATCATTTTGTCGTGCAATATGACCTAAATATGAAAGCGTTTTTAAAAACGATTTTAACTAAAATCGGGTTAAGAAAAGTACTAAGTATTGATTTTCAATTTAATTTTGAATATATTTCTTTACTATCTTTCCGTTTTAATTGCCCGAGTTGTTCCGTGTAAGCTCTTCAAATTTTATGATTTAGGTTTTTGGACATCTGTGGAGTTCCTTTAACCACTTGGCTAGAGACATCCCCCCTTACATTTTTACCTATTTTACGTAATGTACGTTAAAAAAAGCTCCTTTTTACATGGATAGCGAGATAATATGTATGTCTCTCTCTATTTTTGCAATCTAAAACTTGATCTTTTAATGCGAAAATAAGTGTTCTTCATTTCCATTTTAAAAAATCTTGATCATTTATATTGTAAAATTGTTCAATAAAAGAAGTAAGATGTATCTTTAATCTTTGTAGACAGGTTAGGAAAACTCCTGAGTATCGTATTTCTTTTTTATATTCAAGAAAAAAATCGAACGATACGTAATTACAAACAAAAAATGAGATCTAGTGAGCGATGTAAAAAACACAAAAGCAAAATCGCCCAGCGCTCGCGATTTTACAATAAATAGGCATGTTTCATTTTTCAAAAGAACAATACATGGTAAACATAAGTATATGATAATTTAAACTTAATTTTCTCTGTATTTAAATACCTATATTTTCATTTAAATGAAATGAATAATCTTCTGTGCTTTTTTACAATTGTATTGACTTAGTGTCTTCATAAAAGGATTCGATGTTTGCTCTGGTATTTTAGAAAGTATAGATTTATGAAATTCCAATGTTTGTGCGTGAATAGGAACTTTTATCTCACAAAGCCAAATGGACAAAAATCCATTTGTTTTGTTACTGTTGGAAATGAATAGTTGTTTAATATTTTTGCGTTCATGTGCGTCAGCGTAATTAGTTATAATTAGAGTTTTTTGGACCAAGTTATATAAATTGAACACGTGTCTTGTAACTTTTGAGTGGTTAGTTACTAAGTATTGGATATACTTTATGGTTTGAAGTGCTGTGGAAAATACTTTAAGTAATTATTGTTTTTATGAATGTATTAAGGACACAATAGTACCCTAAAGTTAAATTTTGGCCACTATTAACACAAAAATGTATTAATATTTTGGAGGTTACAAACAGTGGCTGTAATAATTTGGTGTTTCAATTTGCATCAGGTGTTTTTTTTGTGTTTTATATTGAATTTTATAGACATGTATATTAATAAAATTTAGGTACAGCTGGGGAAATAGAAACAAGAGACTTTAAAAGTGTTCGTCATAATTTCTATCATTTCATATGAATAATGCGTAGACAAGTAATTTGTATTTTTTAGTACGATTTGAAAGAAAGATAAAAGTAACAGAACTATTACGAATATTGACGGAAATGATATTTAAATTGTGGAGGTAATATTTTGTTAAAGGAAGTCCACTGACATCTAACAGCCTGAAAAATAAAATTTGAATTTCTTACATAGACCAGCAGAGGTATTTCATACAGAAAAGGTTGTAAAAGATAAGTAAGATTTATACCAAGAAATAAATTCAAAATCGTATGTTTTTGTTATTCTTTGAGGGATTTGAGGGAAAAGCGTTGCAACGCTTTTTTGTGTCATTGTTTCACAATGAGAATAACTATTCTGGAAAACGGAACAACTGAATCATCTGATTTCTTTTAAGTTATCGGTCTCGACCTACTAATTGGACGATCATTTCCAGTCCCATCATATCAAAACACATCAGTGGAGTCCCTTTAAAGGCTCCTTCACGTGCGCTTTTTGGCTACTAATAGTACGTTTTGTAACGGAATCATTTATTTTCTATTTCAGAGATAATCGACGGTGATATTTGGAGTAGTTATTGTCACACTTGTTACTTTTATGTGGTTTATACCATTCCACCCAAAATGGACCAATAAATTTAATAGCAATATGTCGAAAAGAGGTCTTATATTCTTTATACGTAATTGTTATACGTAAAATATAAGGAAGTTTATACACGCAAGGATAAATCATGGTTAGGCTGGACAAGTGTGTGGAAGCGCTGTATGACAGTGTGACTGCGGACACAAGGAATAAGAACTTATCCATTCTCACTGTCATGAAAGGGGCGATAAGCATGTCAAGAAGTAAAACAGGGGAGTGCATCTTTCGTACAAACAAAACAGAACGGAAAAATCTCGAGCGTTTGATCCGAATTGAGGGGAGACACGCAAGCTACAGTATTGCTCAGATTGAAACGCAGCGGAAAAGTGTGATCAACCGGTGGTCAAAGGTTCTTGAGAACCAGACCTCGTGCAGTGCGGAAGTTTTGTTTGAAGAGCTTATGGATATCAATGACGGGAATGATATGAATCACGAAATTTCCTTGCACCGTGAAAGTCCTACTCACAGTGAAAGCCCCGAGCCCAAGGATGTTAAACTTAAAACCTTGATAGATATAAGACTAGCAAAGCTTGAAAATGAAAATAACAATAGTGGTTTTGAGACAGTAATGGCGGACCGGAAACGTCACAGTCGATATAATCTCGAGAGAAAGGCAGCAGACGACTTGGCTAGTGCTGATTCAGACACGGAATTTGTAACCGAGCGTAAAGATATTCGGAATAAATACTCCGGGGATGATGTTGTAAAGCTAGAACCGCCAACAAAAGATGGCGATGGCAAAACGGTTCATAGAATAGGCCTAACCAAATCTAGGACTGTACATTTACCCTCTGTCCGCCGACATAATACGGAAGTTGTATCAAAATCAGATGACACACCGGCGCCAGCGTTAGAACGCGACATGACAGACTGGGGTAACTGGTCGCTGAAAGACAAATCCTGGATAAATGGTAAGTCTTGGATTTTATCAAAACTTTAGCTGCCTAATTTCCTTCAGTATCACAGGCAAAGGACTTTTACGCATTAGATAGAATTTTACTGACTTAGGAACTGTAACGGTGTTCGCGAAAAAGCTCACAAAGTTCTTCTAGTAATATTTTACCATACAAGCAAAGCTCTATAAAATAGTTTTATCTATTAGCGCAGGAAGAAAAAAACACTATAAACTATAAATATAATATTAATTTATCATAGTCCAAAAATCAGAAATTGACTGCTGTCGATAAATTTCTTTTTGCAATAAAAAAGTGTTTAGTATTATACATTTTTGATAAAAATTCGACAGGTTATATTGCCGTATATAAACGGTTATTTGCAAAATAAACCTTGTCTTACGGTTAGAGTTATATTTTTATTAAAGAAAACGGGTAATGTATTCAAACAACCGTTTATATAGGGCCATAAAACCTTACAAATTCTTAATAATATAAGAATACTTTTCTGACGTTTTCCACCAATTCTGTAACAACTACCAGAAGTAAAACATTACACGGTATGGACGAATTCCATTTATTGTTTAGAAGTTCCTACCCCGTGAATATTGAGGAAAAAATAGCATTATTTTGTCCATAAACATATATAACTTTTCTAAAAATATTCATTAAAATATAATATGTGATTATAGTGTTTAATAGAAAGAGCATCATTTTGGTATTGAACTAGTGAATACATTGTGACCGCTCCGTTAATAAAGCGCCCTACATGTATAGTTTGCTGCAGATTACCATATTTTGATACCTATAATGCTTTGCACCTTTAAAAAAAAGTCACCGCTGCCTGTGGTCTTTTTTAATGTTAACATGGAAATTTGATTAATTAAAACAAGGAAATTTTTGTTCATTAAACGATTCATTTATCATTAAGGATGTATGTACATGTACTGAAATTATATTCAGAAATTTCGTTAACAAGAAAGTACTCTTTGGATGGCATTGCAGTATTGTGAATTACTTGTTCTTGAGTTCATAAACATGTAAGCTTCAAAGTCAAAGAAATCTTACTAGATGTATATAACAATAAATTTAATGCTATACAATAAAAAATAAATGCTATATATTAAGGCTATCCTTTAATAGTAATCAAACTACTCTTGAACTCTTTGACCTATAATTTTAGCACTAAATAGAGGATATTGAATGAGTGTAAGTTCAATACTGAATTTATTGCACGAGTTGAATAAATTATATTATGCGAGCCTCTGGCGAGCATAATATTATTTTATTCAACGAGTGCAATAAATTCAGTAATGAACTTACACGAATTTGATATTCTATGTATCACATACCCAAAATAAAGACCGTTTAAAGTGAAAAAAGAGTCATTTTTCATTGACGCGCCTATAGTATAACGCTTACATTTAGCGCGTCTCTACACTATGTTTGTATAACGCTAATGACGTCACGTCAAAATATATGCACGGCCGTGCAATACCATATTTACGGAACGGGTGTGTGATATCGATATTATGAATATGTATTTTATTTTAGGTTATCTTCGCCGAGAAAGGACAAGACACGCAGATTTGATTATTAGAAATGCTTTGAATAAAATAGAAACAGACATGTCCGGAACGCACAAAATCAGACGACAGCAAATGCGGCAAAAACTCCAAAACGAAAAGCAGCAACGGGAAGCGGAAATACGGCGAAAGGAGCGTGCGCAGAAGGAAGCGGAACTGTCACGCGAGATAGCTTTGTTATCGTCTGCAAGTGGGAAAAGCACACCAGACAGAGCTAAAGTCGCAATCAAAACTGTTCCAGTAGTAAAGCGTGTTGTATTTCAAGAGCCTTTAAATATAACTGGGAACCCAGACGGTCAAGATCCTTTGAGTGTGACTGGAAACTCAGTCAGTCAGAAAACAAATTTTAGTGTGCATAAAACGAATAAATGTAAAAAACGATACAAGCCATTGGCCAACACCTTCAATCATTTACCGGTGATTCAAGAAGGTTCAAGGCTGGTGAAAGTTACATCTACGTAATCATATAAAAACATTTTGGGGCCTATTTTTAAAATGGCACATACTTCGACTAATGATGACATTCAAGGTGATGACCTACACGACAAAGGCTTGCCAAACAAAAATGCTACGCAAACATTCAAATTAGAAATATGCACATCTTAAATTATGTTATAGCTGGGAATAATGATAAGGAGGCTTCCCAAACTTTCAGATTCCATCTTCATGTGCGAAAAGTTTTTCTTTTTTTGTGTGTGTTTTTGTTTTCATCTTTTTATCTACAGTATGAAATCCTGTAAACTGAAACATTCTTTAAAGCTTATTCTATGAATTTTGTCTTGTGTTTGTGCATATTCTACTTCATCTTATTTTCATGTGTTTTTGTTTGTTTTCAGTCTGCATGTAAAAAATGCAATAAAAAATATCTGCAAGAAAAAATATACCTGGTTATTTTTTGAAAAACAATGGTCATTTTATCACATGATTTTTCTTGTTGTTTTTTTTCCGTTACAAATGATAAAGCGTTACAAATGATAAGGACACAAAATAGCTGAAAATGATTTTATTGTATTTTCTTAAATGAAAACAGGCATAAAATGACAGCACTTAACAAAGATCAATCAAACTTTGAACACAGCCAATATTCAAAAGCAAAATCGTATTGTAACCATTTTCTGAAAAACTAGCTCAATCAAACTGTCACATCATATTGGATTATTCTTCCTTTAATGAAAGCTTGAGAAAAAATATACATCTATGGATGCCACATGCCAAAACGTTTTAAACACAGAAAAGTAAGACTTCAATTAAAATGCATGTGTATATTGAATGTAAACAAATATTAAACAAAATTGCAAAAAATTAGAATGGTAAATCCATGTAAGACTTTTATCATTCTTAATTAATAACACAGCAGACTGGGTTATACTAATTTACCTTCAAGGGAACCAATCCAATTATTACAGAAACCAGTCAACATATTATAAGGGAGCCAATCAGATTATTAGTTTACAGAAACCAGTCAACATATTTCAAACTAAGTAAACATATTTCAAGGGAACCAATCTAATTATTAGTTTACAGAAACCAGTCAACATATTTCAAACTAGTAACTAGTAACAACCCAATTACACAGTACTGTCACAATGTTTATCATGCAGGAACAAGGTCAAAATTTCAATTTAAAGTATAATTAAACAATTCATGGCATACATGTGTGTGCCTTTCACTGTCTTAGTATAAATCTGGACTTGTGTAAAACATATACTAGTATGCATAATGATAAAACTGCCCAAAACATGTGTTGTCCAGGCAAAGTCACACAAAGCAATGTTTAAGGCATATCATAACTTACTATGTCAAACACAAGTCTGACATCACTTGACAAATATAACACTTTCTCTCACAAATATATTGCAATATTCCATATATATGCCCCATAAAGAAAACACATGTGTGGCACTGTCATCAACACTCAAATATGTCACACACTTTTAAATGTCTTAAGAATAAGCAATTTCTCAAATACATACGCATATACCAAATTGTACAACACATGTACCTCAGTCTAATACACAGTCATGTCAAAAATCCTTCAACACATATGCAGCCCAGCCCAAAATTATATAATTCTAACGTATTATACATGCGATGTCATCCATTCATTATGTACACATTATGCCAATACAGGCATGTAAGTTATTCCAGGTGTGTAAATGCTGTGTAAATATCCAATTTATTTCTAGTCCAAAACTATGATCAAATCCTGCAAAAGAAAAACAGATTTGAAACTTCAATGCAACACAAAAATTTTCTAATAGCAATGATAAATGGTAAGTAATCAGAATAAATACTAAGAAGCGTAGGAATACAAACTCCTATGACCAATGAAAAGTTGTTATGATCAATGCTTGGTAACCACAGCAGGCTGTCAACCAGGTCTTATCCAAAATAAAGGAGGAATATAGGAATATTTTAGCAGGAAATATAGGAGTTTTTGGACCATTTTGAGGCAAAATATAGGAGTTTTCAACATAAATTGTTTAACTTACCAATGCTTATATAAATGTAAATTATTCTTACTTTTACACATGCTGTTTCTACAATAAAATGTCTACCGTATAAGTGAAGGACACCATTAGCAGGCTGTCCAGCACCTTCCCACATAAAATTAGGGCGAATTTTAGGGAAATATTTCAGAAATTTTAGGGCTAAAATTAGGAATTTTAGGGTATGTAATAGAAATTTTAGGGCTAAAATTTGCAATTTTATAACCAAATAAACTAAGGTCCCAAAGGACCATGATGTGGGCTAACCTTTGCATATTTGACACAAAAGTAACTCACAAATAATGCTCTAGTTTAGTTAGAGCAAAGGTGATACCAGTGTGGACTTACTGGTCAATTGCCTCCCCTGCGGAAATGGTCATAGTCAAATCATGTTCAAACCATTGGCTGAACATGTCAAAAAGAACATGTTCTACCTATGTGTCTAAAAGGAATTCTTATACAGTGAAATTCTTGCATAATGCAGCTTTTGAATATGGACAAATGAAATTTTTTGTAAAAGTAGGAAGTAACAAGAGCTGTCACAGGAGACAGCGAAGCTCGACTAATAAAATACTGGACGCAGTAAGGAGGACAAAACTATGAAAGAAAAATCAATTATGTATAATTATGTATTAAGTTATAGTAAAAAAATAACATTTGTTAACATAAATTCCAAGATCAAGGGAAATAATTCTAGAAATAGTCATGCTAGAGTTATGGACCTTGCCACACAACATTTGTGTAATGATAAGAAAAATATATATTTGAAGTTTGAAGTAGATACCTTAAAAAAATAAAAAGTTATTATATTTCTTAAGAAAATCCTAAGTTCAAAGAGAGATAAATCTGTAAATATTGCTTCAAGAGTTATGAACATTGTCACATAAAATGTAATTGATGATAAGGAATAAGTATTTAAAGTTTGAGGTAGTTACCTTTAAAAATAAAAAAGTTAATATAAAAAATAACATTTTTCTAGTAAATAAAACTAAGGTTATGGGGAGATAATTCTTGCAATATTAGTGCTAGAGTTATGAACCTTCTCACATAAGATGTTGATGATGATAACGTAAATATATTTGAAGTATGAAGTTGATCCCTTTAGAAATAAATAAGTTACAGTAAAAAATAATATTTTTTATGGAAAATTCTAAGTTCAAAGGGAGATAAATCTGAAAATATTGGTGCTAGAGTTATGAACCTTGTCACATAAGATGGGGATGATGATAATGTAAATATATTTGAAGTATGAGGTTGATCCCTTAAGAAATTAAGAAGAAACAGTAAGAAATAGTATTTTTTGAGGAAAATTCTAAGTTCAAGGGGAGATAATTCTGAAAATATTGGTGCTAGAGTTATTAACTTTGTCACATAAGATGGGGATGATGATAAGGTACATATATTTGAAGTATGAGGTTGGTCCCTTAAGAAATAAAGAAGTATCAGTAAAAAATAGTATTTTTTAAGGAAAATTCTAAGTTCAAGGGGAGATAAATCTGAAAATATTGATGCTAGAGTTATGAACCTTGTCACATAAGATGTGGTTGATGATAAGGAACATATATTTGAAGTTTGAAGTTGATACCTTAAGAAATGACAAAGTTATAGTGAAAAATATTTTACTGCACCAAAACTTTAATCTAAAATCTGGACGCGGACGCCGACGCCGGGGCGAGTAGGACAGCTCTCCATATACTTCGTATAGTCGAGCTAAAAAGGCATTTGCCTTAGTACAGTCATTTGAATAAATGGGAAGCATCTATAATCAACACAAAGAACACAACACAAAGAATTGCATATCAAAAAAGTTCATCACACTGACCATTCAATGGTAGTTTTATTGCAAAATGTGTGTACATTGTAAGTGGAAATGAGCTTTATATTACTGCCACATTATTTTGAGTGTGATTAATTATATGAGTATGTCTTTTCCTAAATTGCACCATATGAATGAAAGAACAAGAATTGGATGAAATTGAGAACTTTGTGGCAAAATAAGCAATTTCTCCTACAAAGACATCAAAAAGGATAAATAAGTATGAGGGAAAGAATTAATTTTTCAAAGTCTATTTTAACCCATTCAGTACTTTACAATGTTGTTTTGATATTATGCAGATTTAAATAAAAGAGTTGTGAGTAAACAAATTGTACATTAATTTTTGACAACTATTTATACATGTCTTTAAGTAAGATTGTGTTACAACAGCTTCATAATGATCATTTTCAAATATGATATGATATAAATGGACCACCTCAGAAATTTGGATAAAATGAACAAACATAAAATTCAAGATATCTGAAGTTGGCAAAACAGTGTCAAAATATTCCAGAATAAGTGGACCTCTTATGGTTATGATTTGAGTTTCAGGACCATGATATGGTAGTGTTTTTGTTGTTAACATGATTATCAACAACTGCTTTGATTATGAAATAGCAATGTTACTGACATAGTCAAAGTAACTTTTAGCTAAAACGAAACCATTTCATTGTCATCAATTTTAAGTTGGCAAATCATGCCCAAATCATTTTTGACCATGTTCAAAACATGGTTGACTTAGTTATGTCCGTGATTATTTTGACAGGGTTACAAGTTATAAATATGTTTATAACAAAAGATAAAAAAAATTTGGAATTTCAGTGAAAAAATAGGACATTTTTAGGAATTCCCTTTGAATTTTTCACTTTTTTAGGAATTTTAGCTAAACTGAAAAAAATTAGGATTTTTCAGGAATTTTAGGGACCCTGGACAGCCTGCATTAGCCTTGAACCACAGCATCAGCATCCTGCAAGAAAGTTACAGCAATGCATGACCATCATCTGAATGGTCACCTGAAATAAGTTGACATACTGATGCACTGCTTTTCATGGTGACCATGCAGATTGCTATGTGGAGCACAGCAGCCTTGAGCATAGTAATGTGATGCTGATGCAGGCATACACATTCTCTAACCTGTAAAATACAAAAGGCAAAAAGCAGTACCAAAATTTAAATCTCTCTGAATTCCTCGGCAATAATTTTTATAAAAAATATAGGAAAAATATTCAAAATATAGGAGAATATAGGAAAAATAGGAGGTTTTTTAAAATATAGGATTCCGACCCAAAATATAGGAGTTTTATAGGAATATAGGAATTGGTTGACAGCCTGCCATAGTTAAAAATAGAACTACGGAAAGCAATTCGGCTTAGTCCGTCAAATTGCCCGAAGTCCACCGAATAATATAACAAGAGGGCCATGATGGCCCTGAAGTCGCTCACCTGTATATAGGCCCCCAGAGTGGGGCCAGTTTAAACCCCAGGGCTTTTATTTGAACAAACTTGGTAGACACCCATTACAAAATGTTTCGTGCTAAACATCTAAGGTCTAGCTCGTTGAGTTTTTTAAAAAATGATTTTTTAAGTTTTAACTATGCACATATAGTTCAAAGCAATGACACCCCTAGGGCGGGGCCAATTTTGCCCCCAGGGCTTTTTTTTTTAACAAACTTTGAAGACACTCACTAGAAGATGTTTCATGCTTAATATCTAAATTCTAGCTATTTGATTTTTTTCAAAGAAGATTTTTAAGTTTTTGCTATACACATATAAGGAAAATCAATGTCCCCCGGGGCAGGGCCAATTTTGACCCTAGGGAATTTATTTGAACAAACTTTGAAGACACTAACTGGAAGATGTTTCATGCTTAATATCTTAACTCTAGCTATTTGGGTTTTTTCAAAGAAGATTTTTTAATTTTTTGCTATACACATAAATAAAATCAATGACCCCCCGGGCAGGGCCAATATTGACCCCAGGGCTCTTATTTAAACAAATTTGGTAGGCACCTATTAGAACATGTTATGCTAAATATCCTAGCTCTAGCTCTTTGGGTTCTTTAAAAGAAGATTTTATAAGTTTTTACTATAAGCATATAGGGAAAATCAATGACCCCCTGGGGCGGGGCCAATTTTGACCCCAGGGCTTTTATTTGAACAAACTTGGTAGACACCCATTAGAAGATGTTTCATGCTAAATATCTTAGCTCTAGCTCTTTGGGTTCTTTGAAAGAAGATTTTTTAAGTTTTTACTATATGCATATAAGGAAAAACAATGACCCCCGGGCGGGGCCAATTTTGACCCAAGGGCTTTTATTTGAACAAACTTGATAGACACTCACTAGAAGATGTGTCATGCCAAATATCTAAGCTCTACCTCTTTGGGTTTTTTTAAAAGAAGATATTTTAAGTTTTTTCTATTGGTTGCCATGGCAACCAGAGTTCTGCATGGAATTAAATTCTTTGAACAATTTTTAAAGGTGACCACCAAAGGAACATTCCTGTGAAGTATGGATGAAATTGGCTCAGCGGTTTATGAGGAGAGGTCATTTAAAGTAAAAGTTTACGGACGGACGGACGACGGACGAAAAGCGATCACAAAAGCTCACCCTGTCACTTTGTGACAGGTGAGCTAAAAAACAAGTTTCATTGTCGTAATAAGTAATTTTAAAACTTAAAATAATTCAATTGATAATTTCTTGAAGATATTTATTAATGTCACATAGGCCAAAATTCCAAACAGATATTAATGCCCTAATTATTGTCTACATCTCTTTCCTGGGAAACATAAAAATATGTTTAATTTCTTGAGGATATGCAACTATGATGGTTTGTGGATTCAAAACCATTTTTTTATCAGAAAGCTAGGGGGTTTTTTTTGCTGCTAGTATATTTCTTTCTTTCTTTCTTTTAAAAAATCAAAATTGCAACTTTTTACAATCAGCATGATAACTTCAATATATACTTCAATTCAGACATAAATGATAAATAAACATAGGTAAAAATGGTCACAAAAGTAAAGAAATATAAAATAATGATTTATATACTTTTTAACAATTTGTACAACGTCTTCATCATTAAGCATGTGTTCTTTTCCGACCTTCTGTGGTTGATGTTTGACTGATGATCCCCATACAAGAGCACTAAAAGAAGAAATAAAGAAATAAATATGTTTTCTTCCTATCTATACAAACAAGTAATTTAAAAAAAAAATGAAAAAAGTTAAAAACACAATAAACTTAAATTCCATCTCATTGGCAAGTTGTTTTTTTTCTGCCTTCTAATTTTCCACCTATTTTTCATATATAAGTTCTAATATCATATTTAAGGAACTCCACTGAGGTTTAAAATCCTAAAAACATAAAATTTGAATTTCGTACATAAATCAACTGAGGCATTAAAAGAGCCAGATATGCATAGGTAATTAAGTGATTTACTCAGAAACAAGAGCTGTCGGTAGGACAGCAACGCTTGACTATTCTTAGTGCTTGATAGTAAAAAAAATGCTTGATACAGTTACCTCCTCCTGTTTACAGGTTGGGGTAATGATGGTGAACAAGTGTGCAAAGTTTCAAAGCCATATGTCAGTGAACTTTGAAAATATTTGAGGTATTACAAAAACTTTAACATAAATTCTTAGTCGAAAAAGGGGCATAATTCTGTCAAAATGCTTGATAGAGGTACCTCCTCCTGTCTACAAGTTGGGGTCATGATGGTGAACAAGTGTGCAAAGTTTCAAAGCCATATGTCAATGGACTTGGAAAATATTTAAGGTATTACAAAAACTTTAACATAAATTCTAAGTCGAAAAAAGGGGCATAATTCTGTCAAAATACTTGATAGAGTTACCTCCTCCTGTCTACAGGTTGGGGTTATGATGGTGAACAAGTGTGCAAAGTTTCAAAGCCATATGTCAATGGACTTGGAAAATATTTAAGGTATTACAAAAACTTTAACATAAATTCTAAGTCGAAAAAGGGGCATAATTCTGTCAAAATGCTTGATAGAGTTACCTCCTCCTGTCTACAGGTTGGGGTCATGATGGTGAACAAGTGTGAAAAGTTTCAAAGCCATATGTCAATGGACTTTGAAAATATTTGAACTATTACAAAAACTTTAACATAAGTGGTTACGCCGACGCAGACACCGACACCGACGCTCGGGTGACTGCAATAGCTCTACTTATTCTTATCGAATAGTCAAGCTAACAAATTAGAAATCACATGTTTTTGTTATTCTTAGGCCGTTTTGGGTGAAAAGTGTTGCAACACTTCAACTACGGGTCATTTTTCAGAGTTAGAATAATTATTTTAGAAGAACATTTCAACTACGGGTCATTTTTCAAAATCAGAATAATTATTTTGGAAGAACAGTTTAAGGGACTGATCTGTAACTTTGCAGACAAGTTATTGGTCTAGACATACATGACATAGAACATTAATCTCAAAAAATTATTTCAAGTCCTGTCATGTCAAAAAAATTTAGTGGAGTCCCTTTAATTAGTTTATTCATAAGCATATTCATTAACCATTATAACACCAAATTTAGTAGTCCTGTAATGAAATTGGAACTGCCCATTTTTGAAGGTAGGGATTCCAATATCTAAATACTTAAACTTAGCAGCCAATAGTATGGTCTGATAAGACAAATAAGAGTTGGGATTTTTTTAGAAGACTTTTATATGAGTCATTGTAAAATGAAGTGACACATTAGGGTACAGCCAATTGTTTTTCAAATATCATGATTTGGATAAACTTGATAAAGGTCTAGACTTTTACTACAAAATGATTATTTAATAAACAAACTAACAAGATGGTTCTAGGTCATGTGATTTTTTTTATTTTCTTAAAACTTTAAAGAATTCACTTTTAAATTCTATCACATCTGTGACAAATCTTGTATAATGGACCAGCACCATTAGACCAGCCATGGTAGAGCCATTTTATATGATCAACTGAGGACAATAGACCACTCAAGACAAGTTATAAGTCTTTGAACTTCACATACATTATACTCAGACGGGCTAAGAATTTGGCTTTATTTACCACCTGAGAGCATTGAAGGGTCTCCCCCGAAGTCTATAGCTGCCATTCACTCAAACGCTTTTCACTAAAAGAATCACACATAAAATTTGAGGCCTTTTGGGCCTCAGTGGTGCTCCTTTAACAGTATTGGTACTACCAAGCCCCATCAAAATGAGCAAATTAAGAAAGATGACTGAAATACATTGTACTTACTATTTAAATTCTTTGAGGATACTTCTATGCACTTTGTTACAAAAATCTTCCATTGAGCTTTTTCCATCCTTCAGTACAATAGGAGCTGTGTAGTCTGGTAACTGGCCTTTAGGTTTGGTGTAACTAAAACATTAATAACAGTAGCATTTGTCCTTTATCTGTTCTTTAACTTTAACCTGCTGAATTTATGTGATAGATTTGCCTTACTTTATCTCTGACATAGTTCATTCAAAGTTAATGGGACTTTTAAATCAAAATATGAACAGTTCATTTATATTATTCACCGGCAATTAGAAGTGAATATGAGCCAAACATATTTGTATGGACAATAGTATATAGCGATAATGCAGTAATCTATTGTCTAACAATATTGACTTGAGACTGATCAATTTTTAGGAAGTTTTTCTTGGTTTTTTACGAAATATTCATATCCAAACATTGGTTTCAATAGTACAGTGTAAATATGGTTTTCAATACAGTCAACTTTTGTTGATCCTTAATTTTTCTTTACAATTCCAGATAAATCGAGTTGACTTGATGTTAGGCCTAAATGACATAGCAGTAAATAAAACATGGCTGTATGGCAGCCACTTAGATGCCGGTTCAAAGTCCTGCTGCAGATACCAATATATTTCAAATTATTCGTTCTTTTAAACTTTTTTTTCTTCTTTAATTATTAGCAGTGAAAATAAGTGGATGAATGAATAATTTGGTTCTTTTCTTGTGTCTTTTTATTTTCTTCTCTTTCCTTTGAATATTCAACCTTCAATTAGTGAAGAAATTCATTAACATCTAAGTTTAAAGTATTTGGACAGTATTGCCACATATTAATAGTGACAAAAGTGAAATGGAATGGCATAATTATAACATTAAATATTATCAAAATCAGAAAATCTTACATTCTGCACAGTCTTAGATAGTCCCACATCATTTCCAATAAATCATCAAAGTTCCATTTATGATGAGCTGAGATTGGTACACAGTGA
This sequence comes from Ruditapes philippinarum, assembly GCF_026571515.1. Taxonomy (NCBI): domain Eukaryota; kingdom Metazoa; phylum Mollusca; class Bivalvia; order Venerida; family Veneridae; genus Ruditapes; species Ruditapes philippinarum. Next base: position 110,550 of record NW_026867305.1, on the reverse strand, counting down.
GGTACTTTGTATATAATGTCCAGTTCCTGTAATAACAAATGTGTCAAATATTACTTCCATAGACAATTCATTCAAATATTACCTCCTTAATTTAATTTATTCAAATATTACTTTCTTAATATAATTCATTCAAGTTTCATCTAAGGGAAAGAAAGAAAAATTATTTTTTAAATAGTATACATTCATACATGTATAAACATTCAATAAACCAAGTAAAAAAAGGACAGAAATGTCTGCCAAAAAATAAGACAAAATGAATTACAATGAATTTCGGACCAGAAAAACACAAGCCATTAATTGCAACTATTGGTTAGCAATATCTAGATATAACTTGACCTAATAGTTTTTTACATGCCAAATATTGTTAATCTTTGAAAGTGAATAGTAAAATTAAGAATGGTGTAATATTGTTATTCCTTGAATCAAGGGAAGTTAGTTGTTACACAGTTATTGGAAATTCAATCATTTTACTTTCAGAAACAAAGGTAATCAATGGCTCATTTTACAAAGGCTAGTCAGAATAGCAACTTGGAAAATTTTAGAGGCCTGTCTGAAATTCTACTAGCCCTCACATAACAATGATCGAGATGAAAACGGCCCTTATTGTTTTTTGGTATTAACACCAAGCTATTTTGCTTTGAAAGATTCTAAACACAAAGTTTCACCACAAAATTTGTGGCACCAAAGGATTTCAAGCCACTGTATTAAACCAGCGCACTAAGCCGACAAGGTTCATTACCTCTATAGAAATCTGATCAATCTTGTTTAGTAAATATATAGCTGGTATGTAAATTCTGTTTCCTTCTACCACGTCAATCAAATCCTCCGTCGTGTAGTCACCTCTCAATGTTATATCAGCATTGTGGATCTTATACTCCGCTAGAATAGTTTTTACCAACTCTTGGTCCAACTCTGACTGAGCAACCTGGAAGTACAATGAGACAAAAATTTCTATGAGTATCCAAAAATAAAGAATACAGGACACGAATTCCACCTTGTTCCACTGTTGTTACAGTCTACAGATGGACAAAATGACAGCAGGATGGACAAGGGCAAATATATATGCTTCCGCCCCAACTAAATAATGAGGGCATCAAAAGGTCAATAGAGTTTAATTATAATTTAATAATTGACACCATCACGCGTTCAGGTCATAAGGTCATTATTCTTGCTTGCTTGGTGATGGAATATATATCTATACTTCTAAAGGTATTTATCAATTCTTGATAGAAATACCTAACTACATCAAATAGGTTTTCAGTCACGTTTTTTTCCCCTGCAACTTTAATACAAGATATGTTTGTAAAATATGTATGCCCCCTATCAGCAGCCAATTAGTCATGTGATAAGGTTATTATGCATGACTTCTGACCCAGTGATCAAAAAATTAATAAGGGTTATCAAGTATCTACTGGTCATGACCTTAACCTTTGACCCCTTGACCCAAAACTCAATAGGGGTCATCTGCTGGTCATGACCAATCATCATACAAAGTTTGAAGTTCCTAGGCCTAAGCGTTTTTAGTAAATTGATCGGAAACCGTTTTTACCTACAAGGTCAATGTGACCTTGACCTTTGACACCTTGACCCCAAAATCAATAGGTCATCTGCTGGTCATGACCAATCACCATACCAAGTTTGAAGTTCCTAGGCCTAAGGCTTCTTTGGTTATTGATCGGAAACCGTTTTAACATACAAGGTCAATGTGACCTTGACCTTTGACCCCAAAATCAATAGGGGTCATCTGCTGGTCATGACCAATCACCATGCCAAGTTTGAAGTTCCTAGGCCGAAGCGTTCTTTAGTTATTGATCAAAAACCGGTTTTACTTACAATGTCAATGTGACCTTGACCTTTGACCCCTTGATCCCAAAATCAATAGGGGTAATCTGCTGGTCATGACAAATCACCATACTAAGTTTGAAGTTCCTAGGCCTAAGTGTTTCTTAAGTTATTGATCAGAAACCGTTTTTACTTACAAGGTCAATGTGACCTTGACCTTTGCCCCTTGACCCAAAACTCAATAGGGGTCATCTGCTGGTCATGACCAATCATCATACAAAGTTTGAAAGTTCCAAGGCCTAAGCATTTTTAGTTAATTGATCGGAAACCGTTTTTACCTACAAGGTCAATGTGACCTTGACCTTTGACCCCTTGACCCCAAAATCAATAGGTCATCTGCTGGTCATGACCAATCACCATACCAAGTTTGAAGTTCCTAGGCCTGAGGGTTCTTAAGTTATTGATTGGAAAGCATTTTTACCTACAAGGTCAATGTGACCTTGCCCTTTGACCCCTTAACCCCAATATCAATAGGGGTCATCTGCTGGTCATGACCAATCACCATATCAAGTTTGAAGTCCCTAGGCCTAAGGGTTTTTCGTTATTGATCGGAAACCGTTTTTACCTTCAAGGTCAATGTGACCTTGACCTTTGACCCCTTAACCCCAAAATCAATAGGGGTCATTTGCTGGTCATAAACAATCACCATACCAAGTTTGAAGTTCCTAGGCCTAAGGGTTCTTTTGTTATTGATCAGAAACCGTTTTTACCCAAGAGGTCAATGTGACCTTGACCTTTGACCCCTTGACCCCAAAATCAATAGGGGTCATCTACTGGTCATGACCAATCACCATACCAAGTTTGAAGTTCCTAGGCCTTAAAGTTCTTTAGTTATTGATCGGAAACCGTTTTTACCTACAAGGTCAATGTGACCTTGACCTTTGACCCCTTGACCCCAAAATCAATAGGGGTCATCTACTGATCATGACCAATCACCATACCAAGTTTGAAGTTCCTAGGCCTTAAGGTTCTTTAGTTATTGATCGGAAACCGTTTTTGCTTACAAGGTCAATGTGACCTTGACCTTTGACGCCTTGACCCCAAAATCAATAGGGGTCATCTACTGGTCATGACCAATCACCATACCAAGTTTGAAGTTCCTAGGCCTAAGGGTTCTTTAGTTATCACTCGGAAACCATTTGGTCTACGGACCGACAAGTGCAAAGCAATATACCCCCTTTTCTTCGAAATGGGGGCATAACAATAAAGATATTCTATGCTATCTTATCTTAGAAACTGAACTTTGTGGTGCTGCAAGCTTCTCTCATTGCAGAGTACAAAATGTAAGATTTGACAATTCTAAAGATTGTTTTTGTTCTCTGTATTTTTCAAAAAACATCAATAGGTTGTTAGGAAATTTTTCAGAAAAACTATTTATGCGAATAGAGATTTCTCAATAAAATTACAAGTTGAACAATTTACAATAAACAAAACTTATGCAAAAGGGAACAATTCCAATTTTACACTTAGAATGTCTATGAATATAGTAGTGTAATACCGTAGCAGTGAGATTTAGTCCCCCCTTGTCTTTTTTCTTGAAGCCAATATTTGGCGGGTCTCTGTTAAGTCGTATACCGAACCCTTCGAGTTCATACTCTATCAAACGTTTGTGCTGTAATGGTTTCAGTACATCTAGCACTATAAATATAATGTTGCAAGTTCTTGCCACTGAAATAGAGAGAAAACTTATTTAAGACAAATTTCAAAAGAAAATCTTTAAAGAAACAAAACACGGCCATATTCTCAGAGTATGGTTATAAAAACAAAAAACCATCTCTTCAATTTATCTTTGTTAACAAAAGCGAATCAATTTTGTAAACATATAAAACATTCAAGCTAGAGTTATTGCCCAAGGTCAGTATTGTGATCCCACAGACAAGCATGATGTTTCAAATAAATACAGTACATTCAGTTGTAAAGTGAAATTAAGAGTCAAGCAATTAACCTTATCCAATATGTTATGCCAATGCCGATAGAGAATGACAGCCACACTTGTCTCTAAACAAAGGAAAATTTTATCATGGTTATAAAGTAGTACACTTCAGCCTCATTAAAACGCTGATGTTGGGGTCCAATGTCTCAACACCGCGTTCTAACGAGGCTCTCATTAGAACGCTCATTGCGAAATTACCGCATTACCCCACCCACCACATGCATAAATATAATGCTGATTTTTTTTACTTACTGTTCAATGTTTTTTTTTTTGGGAGCCAAGGTCTATGAGCGCTATACTGAGATTAGCGTTATAATGAAGAGCGAGTTATCGAGGCTACAGTTTACTGTCATCTATAATGGTGAAAAAGAATGAAAAACTAACAAACCTGCTATAACCTGTTTACCACGACCTTTGCCATCTTTGGCTCCTTCAATAATACCTGGTAAATCTAACAGCTGTAAGAAAAAGTACATTATTTTTCAAGATATATAAAAAAGTACAGAAATACATTTGCATAAAATAAAATAGCTATTGTAATTTATATTAATAAGTCATGTAACAAGCATCTTAAAGTAAAAAATAATCTTGCATGCAATCAACTAGTAATGTGACCAGTGGAAAGGTAATTACTTTTAAATCTACCCAACATTTTTGTATTCCAAAAAAGAACTATTTCATAAAATTATTTGACCTTTCACATTATTTAAACATTTACAATGTTTTTATACAAGATACTGGTATTACCAATTACACATCCGAGTAAGAACAAGACATTATGCTAAAGGTTTTGTTTGTTTGATTGGGTTTTACATAACACCAACACAGCATAGGTCATATGGTGACGTTCCAGCTTTACTGGTGGAGGAAGACCTCAGGTGCCCTTCCATGCATTATTTCAGGCACGAACGGGCACCTGAGTAAAACCACAGACGTTCCGTAAGCTAGCTGTATAGCTTCCTCACATGAAAGAATCCAAAGTCCCTGTCGGGATTCAAACCACAGCGGTGAGGGGCAAGTGGTTTGAAGTAAATGACCTTAACCACTAGGCCACGGACGCCCCTAAAGGTGATCAATGTACTTCAACAAAAAATATGTGTAAACTATACTCAAAGTTGGAGGACTATTTAAGGTATATTCCTACCAAATATTGAACATATACATGTATGCTCCCATATATATCATAACTAAGCCTTAACCTGCTGGAACCATAGAGACTTTCATCAGTATAGAACATGACCAGCCTATATATCAGTGCTGTCACACATGGCTAAATACTGTAAGTAACTCAATTTTTGTTTTTTGATATTCAAATCTCTTCATCTTTGAGGGGGGTCTGTGGCCGAGTGGTTTGGTCGTTGTCTTCAACCCACTTGCCCCTCACCACTGTGGGTTCGAATCCCAAAAGGAACTTTGGATTCTTTCATGTGAGGAAGCTATTCAGCTAGCTTACAGAATGTCAGTGGTTCAACTCAAGTCCCTGTTCATGCCTGAAATAATGCACGGAAGGGCACCTGATGTCCTTCTCCACCAGTAAAGCTGGAACGTTGCCATATGACCTATACTGTGTCGATGTGACATAAAACCCAATCAAACAAATCTTCATCTTTGAATAGACTGTTCCAAATTCAAAGCAGGTCATATCCATTACAAAACTTCAGCAGCAGCTTCAGGGCTAATAAACTGAATCATACCTGAATCTTAGCTCCTTTGTACCTAATTACACCAGGTACAGTGGTTAGAGTAGTAAACTCATATGCAGCAACCTCGGAATAAACACCAGCTAAATTACTCAATAAAGTTGACTTGCCAACTGATGGAAATCCTTAAATATATGATTAATAAAACTTTTACACAATAAGGCAACAAATTAAAGCGTTTTTTTCTCTACTTTGAGAATGGTGCCGGTACCAGACTGATTGGGAAAAAAATGTGTTTGACTAAAAAAAATTTTGACTAAAATTGGGAATTTTTTTAATGCATTATTCAGCTACAAATAAGATTAGTCATCATGAATAAAGATAGCTAACAGCTTCTACTGTCAAGATAGAACTATTTAGTGGTGATTTATATGAATATGTTGGATTTAAATGATTTTAGAAAAATCACTTGGGTGTTGTGGGCATTTTAAACAGCCATTTTGGGAATTTAAACATTGGAAATTGGGAACTTTAATATCTATTTTCTATTGGGAACAGTACCATTTTAGGGTAGTAGTTATATCACTGAATTAGAACATGTAAAGAATATGTACACATAAAATCTGACACAACCTGGAAGGGTAAATAAAAAGTAAAGTTTTGTTTAAACGTATCATAAAAGGGAGTCAATACAAACTAACAAAGTAAAGTTTGGTTTAAGCATCTCAATTTTAGCTACATTTGTAGATTGTGATGGAAGCTTGAAGATTATTTAAACAACTTACGAACTTCCTGGATAATAACCTGCACTAGTGTCATTACAAATTTTGAGGGAACAACATAGTTGTAAAAATGCATTTGGCATGTGAAAAGAAAATATTTCTTTTAAAATTAATATCACTCACTGCATGCAAGGCAGACTGTTTCTTTCATTCTAAATAATCACAGAACCAGCTACAAATGTATTCACGAATTCGAAAACCTTGCTAAACACCGTATTCCGGTACTTTCTGTACATAGCTCTGGGGAATTCACCTAATTGAGTGTAATAATTAACTTTATGATTTTGGCCTGTTTTTAATTAAATTGAAATAAAAAAGTTATTTGTTTGAAAGAAAATAATTAAATATGATTGAATGAATAATTCTGTACAAAAAAAAATAAAGTTAATACACAAGTTTACGCAGAAAATATCTCTATTTATTATGGAAATGTCACTACAACTGTGGATACCTACCAACAAAACCAATTCTAGCATCTCCAGTTTTGGCCACATCGAAACCTTCCCCGGCACCACCCCCGCCTCCTTTAGGTTCAATCAGTTCACGTTTTAGTTTGGCAAGGCGAGCTTTCAAAAGGCCAAGATGGCCCATCGTTGCTTTGTTTTTCTGTGTTCGAGCCATCTGGAATTTAAAATGGATTAATGGTAAAATATAATAATAAAAATATATTGTTTAATGCTGAATTGGGGAAAGTACATGTAATACATTTTATAAAAGATCAACACTTACAGTCATATACATTGTAGCTATAAAAGTTAAAACAAATAAAATGGACTTTTCCAAATCAATGAAAGTTTTAGGCCAATTGCTCTGTTATGAAATATTCAATGATTGAGCAAATTAGGGTGGGTCTCTCTTGGAGGAAAAAACTGCTACTCAGTTAATGTCATAGAGTGACATTAAAAGACAGTATCATTCATATATCTGAAGAAAATGTGTCAAATATGTTTTTTAAATAAATAATAACTAAAGAAATTATTATGTACAGTTTAATTTTAACGTTTTTTTTTTAATCTGTCAGTGGGTACTGCATCAACATTTACATATATGACAGAAATGCAAACATTCTCTTTTTCAGTAATTTACTGTTTCATAAGAAGCACTTCCAGTAAAATGGCAGTTTTGTCTTGACCTAGATATTACTTTCATAATTGACCTTTTCGAAAACCTAGCTAAACACCGTTTTCAACGTAAGTGTTAATTTCAATTGCAATGTCCAAAACTTTGCACTACACGGCGTAATTTTCATTACATATCCGGTATTATCACCGTCAGGCCAAAAAAAAAAAATTGTTTGTTTAGGGTAACCTTCCCAAAATTGCTAGGTAGGGTAGGTAGGGATTTTATTTTATTTTATTATTTTTTTTTTTCAAAATCTGCCGTTAGTTCAGAGTGTTTTCTTGCACACGGCAGTCTTTCCTCCACTACTGTCATTGCCTTTGTATTATCATGTTTTATCATATAAACAATAATTCTGATTAAAATCTGCATAGCTTTAATGCCATTTAATGTTTTCAATATTGAATAAAGACAATATACCCAATTATGTGTTAATGTTGATGTTTGTTTACTACAGGCACTACTTTGAAGTTTGGCTCTAACATGAACAGCAAACAGATTCTCATCAGCTTGCATGGTTGCAATTCTGCTGATCTGAGTCTACATTGGTTGCAAAGGGCAGATCAATCCTCTGCTAGCATGTTAGGAGTTAAGCACAATAAAAGAGCTTAAATGACATTCTGTGATCTGGGTTTCAAAGTTTTAGTTAAAAAATCTAGACGTTGATATTCATGCAATAAATACTGCACATTTCATTGAATTAAAAATTGTAGTGCTGACATATTGAAGCTCTTACAGTATTACAAAGTGTATATTTTGACACTATGGTACAATTTAACAAAGTCTATAATTTGGATTCGGGGTCTAAACCAGGAGTAAATATATGGTTCATTCCGTTTTCTCTAGTTTTTATGTAGAAGAAATTCTACTTCAAATATTCACCGGGGTTTAATCTAGGAGATTGCCTTATTTTCTATTTCTGCAGGGCTTTTTTTTTTAAATTTTTTGGAAAAGGCCTGGCCTTTCAGTAGGGAAAAAAATGCGCGAAAAAATGACATTTTGGGGAAAATCTCTTACATTAAAAAAATAAGTTAATCACTTTAAAATAAACAATAAGAACATGGAACAAAAGTCAGGTGAGTAATACACAATGAAAACAGTTCAAATCTCAGAACCATCTTCGTGGCCTTGAATTCCTTAACATACAAAACCACTTTATTTAAGTTGGATATCACTTGAGTTAATATCATTTGTGGTGTTGCCAAGCTTCAACATTGCTGCAAGCTCCTCACACACCTCCCCTATTTATTTCAGAATAGTTGCTTTGATTTTTCTATGTTAAAACTGAGTTGAGAGCTAAATTAATTAGATGATGATTCTCAAATGACATTTTGACATTTAATGCATATAATCAATTGATTATTTTATGTTTTGTAATTTATTTACTTAAACTAACTCATTCATCTCCGAATTCCAGCCGAAAATCAAACAGGAAGTAGGTCGTGAAAATATGTGATTATAGAATATTTTGCCGATTTTTTGTATTAATATAACTCCATATTCCCCCAGACTATGATTTAAATCTATAAGAATAAATACGGAAACATATTTTTACAAATTTCTGCATATTTTGAGTGGAATTTTCAGAAAGACAGGATGTTTAGAGATTTGATCAGCGTAAGGGAGAGGGTTGCCGATCGGCGGCGTTGGACTTTTTACTTGCAGGACAATCGGTAATATCAAACACTGAAGGCCCTATAAAAATTTGAACTATTAATGAAAATGTGATTTCTTTTAAACAAACAAGCCATAATAAGCGTCTCATGCGTTCTATTCGCATTTATCCGCCCTTTGTAACTCTCTATTCGCTAACGAATATTTTTTTTTTTGCTCAGAAACGGAAAAAAATAGTTAGGGTCGGCACATTTTTATAGGTAGGGTTGGGTTACCCGAAACAGACATATTTTTTTTTTAGGCCTCATGGTAGTTTTTATTCCACTCGGTCAAAATGACGGTACACATTTACATGTAAACAAACGGATTTAACTTCTCAGACAATTTAAATAAGGAATGGACACACGGTAAACTCTGTTGCAACGTAAAGTATATTCATAAATCTGTTTGAGAAAAATTGTCTCCGTGTTCAAATAAATTTCAAAAACGGGGAAAAAAAGCAGTCTTTTACCGATACCCTGCAACAGAACCTTATTATTCTGACGAATTAAATTGACTTTATAACGCTCGTATACAATTATTTATTATATTTATTTTGCAATACCTGTCATTCAATATGCAATGAAACAAAACCAAGTTTTCATACATTATAAGAAATTGCAAGTTAGGACGAGCTTTCAAAACGAACAGGTAGAATTTCCAACACGCTTATCGAAACACCAACATGGCGGCTCATTTGCATAATTTATTCATAAACGCAGGAGCATAGAACTTTGTTAGTGAGATGTAGATCTAGTTCTTAAAAAGCAAGATCACTTAATCTGAATCAGTTTAATGAAACAATAAATAAAGGTAGATGTATCAGATAAATTATTTTTATTACAATTTGCCGGGAAAAATAAGTATTATAATAAGTATCTGGTTGTTTTGATAAATTAACATTATGGGTCGAATTGTTAGAGGGACGAATCATATTATCACCGGGATTAAAGTTGTTTTACACAGAAAATAGTGCGTCCTGTTATCAGTTATTCATAGTAAATTACCTCGGCTTCAATTTCAGATATCTTCTCAAGAATTCCCATTTTGATTCGAGGACAATCAGTTAAAATAAACAAAAAAATAAAAGAAATGTGGACTTCTTTCACAACCGGAAGTCGTTAACAAGCCGGTGTAACGTGATATTTAATCAAGGCAATATGCTACTAAATGTTTTCTAGTTGCCTTTTAACATTTAGTCATTAATTTTCACATTTCTACTGTCAAGAAACGTTGCTTGACTGATTACTTCTTTATAAGCACCTAAGAGACAATCACTTTGCTGACAATAGAAAAATCTTTAAAAAGAATCTTCATTTTCACTGAAAATGCATTGTAGTTATACGTCAAAAGTTAATTCACAATTAAGGTATTTACATTAATAAATAATCATGAAATTTAATTAAAGATCTACTATGTTCAAATTTATTTTTGAAAAATTCTGATACAATTATAATTGTCTTTCGGTGTAAATGTTTTGGCTTCCATGTTAATTTACATGCTGTGTTTTAAACTCTGCACAATAGGTGGACACAACATGAATATATATCATGTCGGTAAAAAATCTAACAATTTTTTTTAAGAGAAGGCCAACTTAACCTGGCCTATAAAAGGGAATGCATCATTCAAAGTATACATGATTTATACATTCTTTATTGGAAACAGACGTTTTTGTCTTACTGATCAAACACATAACAAACAAACAAGCAAACACACACATACAAAACTGCATATTACGGTGCGTAATCGTTTCGGGATGATTTGGAATATTTCCCCGTTCCTGAACTGATTTTCATTTATTTCACAAAATTGATTAAGATAAATTGGATTTTGAGCTTGACAACTTATAAAAGACCGTTAACTTACCTTATAAAGTTGTATATGAATTCCTTAAACATGGCAAAGATTAACAGATGTAAATGTGTTTATCTTTTATATTTTCTTACCTCGTCAAGCTTAAAATTCATTTTATCTTAATCAATCCGGTGAAATAAATCCAAACCAGTTCAGGTACGTGGAAATATTCCAAATCAGCCCGAAACGATTACACTCCATGTAAATGATGGTCTCTGATGCCTATTCTGGTGCACATTTTGAAATACGAGTACGGTAGACTTTTTTCATTTGCCCAAGAAAACTTCTGACATGCAAGGAAGTTAAATTTTTAACCCTCTTTAGAACCTTGATTTTATAGGTATATGGGTGATATTGTTTGATATATTGACAAAGAGAAATGTATCAAAAGTACTTCAATTAATAAGCATTTATTATTTTTAGCCTGTTTTGCTGATACATTAATTTATATCAATATTCGCGCCGTTTTTTGGCTGTTTAAGGTGATATGGCTGGAGTCCGTACTCTCAGTTCCTGAAACAGCGGATTGCTCTTCGTTAAGAATATTTGACCTGTACGGAAAAAAAATGGATTGCAAACCTAATAGAATATCATTCAACAATGATTTTAAACTGACAAAACATATTTTTTTTTTAAAAAGTTGTGTAGACGGGTATACATTGGTATATACTTTGGCATTGAGACACTTTTCTGTAATATAATTTTCTGATGTTGGGTTGTCACAGACAGTGCTTGGCATAGTTAAAGATTTCTAAAATACATTATAATGACACAAAATGATAACGACATGTCTTCATTCGTATGAAATAGGCTCCCATCCAGTGTAAGAAGATTAAATTTCATCAGTTCTTGTGGAGCCTTAAAGCAGCACGCCTCCAGATGCATGCTAATTTTCATAAAACTTTTGAAAATGTCTTAAAATAGTAAATATTGTAAAGTGAACAAAGAAAGTGATTTACACATTGCAAACGGCACATACAATTTAGGTAAAGGTCAGAATATGCAAAAAGTAGCCCTTACTGCGTTAGTCACGCAGTAAAAATTATATGATTCATACTGCAGAATCAGTCCTTCATTGTCTCTAACATGTAAATTTTTACTTGAATAGTAAATATTTGTACTTCTCTTAGTTGATTTTCTTAAAACATTTTGGCTCATCTGGTGGCATGCAGCTTTAAATCTGTTCTGTTCTATAAATTGTGCTAGCAAAAAATCTTTTCAACGTAAACCGGAATTTTGTATAAGCGTTTAACAGTTAATTGTGGATTATCGTTCAAATTTTGCCTAAATAAACAGAAATTTATAAACCATTTGCAAACAAAAAGGACGGCATGTTTGTCATGTTTCGCTCCAGCTATTTAATTATACAACCGACTACAATGTAGAACAAGAAATAGCGCGACTTATTTATTATAAGTTCAACGGAAAACCCACTATAAAGTACTATAGTAATAAAAGTTGCAAGTGTTGGTTTAAGAGGATTTATTTAATTGCGAGGTAAGATGTAAATACCAGTATACATGTATAATAAATACTGGCCATTATGAGTATATTTCACGGTATGTAAAGAATTTAGCATATCATAAGTATTTTACATGTAATTTATTTTAAGATTCATTAGGTGGACCGAAGACATACCATATGTTATGCTATGCCCCAGCGTCAATTTAAATCTTCGTTTATATAAGCTATTTAAGATATACTATGCTAAAATTTGATATTAGAAAATAATGATAATTACTACACAGTTGCTTTGTAAATATAAAATAAACATGTTTTGACTTCACACAAAGTAGAAATGTTATGTTTTAAACTCTACATATTTTTCACTAAATTTCGGTGATTAAAATATTTTACGTAATGTTGATCATAGTATAGCTTGCTGAATTGTTGAAATAAGCATGCATTTAGTGCTGGTACAAAAACGGTGCCTGGAGATTCTGATAAGACTGTTGGCTTGGTCCGATACTGGTGGTATTTTATAAGCATTTTTTTTTCGGACAAAGTCCGTCTGTTATCAGTTTGACTTCATGTAAAATTAACACGGAAGGATTGAATATGAGAAGAATTGTCATTGTTCATTTTAAAAGTACAAACTGAAATCGTTGAATCTGTTTGATCATTCTAAAATAAAATGTAAAGGACAGTTTTAACCATTTTGAAATAAAATGTAAAGGATAGTTCTAAAATAAAATGTAAGGGATAGTTTTGCAACTATAAAATAAAATGTAAAGGATAGTTCTAAAATAAAATGTAAGGGATAGTTTTGCAACTATAAAATAAAATGTAAAGGATAGTTCTAAAATAAAATGTACAGAATTGAGTATTGTTCTTTAACTTCTAGTTTAATTTGTAAATGATTACAAAATTTATAAAGTCAAACGTAAAACAAGTAAAAGGGACACCTTAAATAGAATTTGTCCTACTTTGAAATTTAATTTCAATGTTTACAAAATGGGTATTTTTCTAGCTACATGAAATTATTATGATGTCATTGTAATGCAAGCATTGCTAACATTTCTTTTTGTATTGAAAACTTAGAAATAACGTAATTTTGCATGTTAACCAATTTTTTTACGGCCGAGTATCTTTTTTAAAGATACGTCTTGTTTATTTTATTTTATCTTATTTTATTTATCTACAATGTTTGTGTGTGAATATTGTTGGTAAAAAAAATAAAGAATGAATTATTGATAGAGGTAAAAATACGCAAATCCTAAGCAAAAAATGATCAATAAATAAAAATTGTTTTAACAAATCGATCGTCGATTTTTGTAGTTAACAAAGTAGACAGTATATCTAGATTTCCGTCACGATGGCGATGCGAAAAGATGGTATGCACTTTTAAGTATTATACTACTTATGGGGTTGTTTTATACTTTCCGTTTATAATAGGGGGCGGGTGAGTAATAATGTTTGCATTTTGAAAAATGAGAAAAAAATGTTCCGAATGGTGATTAAACTTTTAATAATGCGTATATTGATAAATAGTTGAAAACATACATGCAACGACTGGTCAGTTATATGTGTTATACAATATTATTAAATCGTTTTATACGATATCTGTAGAACTATCATCATACATTTCACATAACTTGAGCCGCGTCACGACAAAACCAACGTTATGCGTTTACGACCAGCATGGATCCAGACCAGCCTGCGCATCCGCGCAGTCTGATCAGGATCCATGCTGTTCGCTATCAGTTTCCTTTTTTTGTAATAGGGTTTGTAAGCGAACAGCATGGATCCTGATCAGACTGCGCGGATGCGCAGGCTGGTCTGGATCCATACTGGTCGCAAACGCATAACATTGGTTTTGTCGTGACGCGGCTTATTTATGTTCTTCTTGTCTAGTATGGCGCCATCAAGTGTTCTAATCACCGGAGCTAACAGAGGTGTCGGGATAGAGTTTGTACGACAATATGCTCAGCTTCAACCACAGAGTCCACGACATGTTTTCGCAGCTTGTAGATCCCCAGACTCCGCTAAGGTAGGATTCTATTCTATAACGCCACGATGCTTTATTTTGTTTCGTCTCTCGGTGTCACAAACTATTTTGTTTTTACCTACCTGTCTGCAAATTTTCACAGATTTGGTATATAATTGTATTTGTTTGTTTGTTGTTTTATTTTATTTGTTTTCTTTAATTAAAGTTTTAAAGCTAATACCTAAATTTCTGCAATGAGAAAAATACAGATATTTACTTCCGAACAGAATCATGCCTTGTTCAAGGACGTTGTCAGTAGATAGGATAGATATCGCTTTAAAATCAGATGAAATGCAACAAACAAAGCATAATACAGTACAATCCCACTAGTGAGACCGCTTGCTTTTCTGGAGAAAATTGTCTTAATATTAGGATGGTCTTAATTTCGGATTATTTAAAAAAGAAAGACTATTGTAATAAGAAGAAAAACATGCTTTCTTTGAAAAAGTGTTCGTAATAGCGAATTGGTCGTGAAAACGGGGTGGTCGTAAGGCGGAACTCTACTGTATTTGTAAATAAACATGTATACTGTTTTATTTCAGGATCTGAAAGATTTACAGTCCAAGTTTAAGAATATCACCATTGTAAAAATAGGTATATGATTATGTTTTTGTTATATTAGACATCTGCTTGCCGTCGTTTACTTCAGATATGAGTATTTTTGCGTAGCATAAAAACTGAGATCAGATTGGATATAAATGGCCAAAAAATAATTTCTATGCAAAATCCGCCAATATATTTCTCCTATTTAAACAATACTCATCGGTCTTTTACTGTGTGTTTTGCAGGCCATACTTCCTATAAGGAATAGTGTCATTATGTACAAAAAATGCATTTATTTACTAAACATTTTTTTCAAAGTTGGCTTTGTGAACTTTGAAGATTTATAAAAATCAGTCGCAATACGTTTTACCGGACCATGGCTTTTACTTCCAAATCAAACAGAGGTATATATCGTCTCTGTTATTGCACACGACATAGCAAATTGAATGACTTCATGATTTTTAAGGGGAATAACAATCAAAATGGTAGTATTCAAGCTTATCATGATATGCTGTAGTTGACAAATTATCTGAGCGCCTGTCTCACACGAAGCCATGGTAATACCTGGCGCACATCGAGGATATCTTTATACAATTTATGTATTAAATTTGATAAACTTGGTATATCACTCTCTAACATGATTTCAAATAATGTATGCATATAAAAACATCAGCAATAAAGTGCTTATAATTTATAAATAATATACACGAATTACATGTACATTTTACAGATTTAAACGATGAAACGACATTCATTTCTGCTGCAAAAACTGTTGAAGATATCGTTGGAGACGCTGGTTTGAATCTTTTGATAAACAACGCTGGTGTTGCAAATCGCTCGAGCCTTGATACAGTAACCAGTGACGATATGACTAGTCTTTTTAAAATTAACGCCGTGGGACCATTGCTGCTGACAAAAGTATGTAGATTTAAGCGATTTTTAATTAGTAAAATAAGGTTGTACTACTTTTCGTATATATAACATTATGTTACTAAATGTCGACGGTCAGGGAACTAAGGTTCTAGATACCTAGTACCTATGGTCAAATGTAAATTCTTAAAATAGAGACCAAATAAATATGAGCCGCGTCACGACAAAACCATCATAGTGCGTTTGCGACCAGCATGGATCCAGACCAGCGTGCGCATCCGCGCAGTCTGATCAAGATCCATGCTGTTAGCTTACCAACTCTATTACAAGTAGAGAATCTGATAGCGAACAGTATGGATCCTGATCAGACTGCGCAGATTCCATCTGTGTATGTTGGAACGCCATTCATACACAGGCGCAGTGCACGGTACAAGGTTGTTACATACATGAAGGACTACTTGTTGTTAAACAATTACATCTTTATTTCAGGCATTTCTTCATTTACTACGAAAAGCTGCGAGTAAGGACGGACCAGTGTCTAGTGATAAGGCGTGTGTTATTAATATAAGTACCGTGGTGGCATCTATAACTGAAAATGACACAGGAGGAGCTTACTCGTACAGAACTTCTAAGGTTGGTTAAACTTTATGATAGATATTAAAATGCTTATAGGGCCAGATAATCTCTGCTCAAATTGTTGCAGAGATAGCTTTCCTCTATCTGTGTACCGTGGAAACAGCCAGCACAACTATAGTAGATCCAATCTTTTTTCACAACAACTGTAAGTAAAACTGACGACTACAGATATTCGTAAATAACTCGAGGAGGGGGATGAAGGCATACTTCCTGTTACACCATGTTCGTTTATAATCTAAAATTGTTCCATATATACTTGAATATGTTAGATATTCGTGCGTTTTTAAGTTTGAATATGTCATGTAAAATGGTCTTTCATTTGTATATTGTATTGCACGATTATTTTATTTATTTGTATACTAAATATACCTTTGAACTAACATTTAATGCACATGTCATTATGTACATATATTCAGGCTGCCCTCAACATGATCACGAAAAACCTAAGCATTGATTTGAAGAAGGACGGCATCCTGGCTGCTGCGATACATCCAGGTTGGATAAAGACAGATATGGGTGGACCAAAGGCTACGACCGAGGCGTCAGATTGTATTAAAGCCCTCCTGAAGGTCATCGAGTCTATCAATACTGAAGAAGCTGGTGGAAAACTATATCATTATAGTGGAAGAGTTATGGCATGGTGAAACAGTTTCAAATCCAGACTTCTGACATTTTTTGAATAACTTAATACGCTTGCTTGGGTGATTTAATCGTGATGACTTGTTGAAATAATAACAAACTCTAATTTCAACATTTAACATGCTTTGACAATTGTAATACGAAATCATGTTTCTATTTCTGTGGACTTTCTAAAACGTAGAGTGGTTTAAGATGCTTGGAATATTCAGCATTTGAAAGTACGATCATTGCTGGACCAAGTTAAAAGTTCATAATAAATAATTTGAAAATGAAAAGAGAGAGATCAAATGACAAATAAAAGAAGGATGAAAATGATGAAATATCATGTCTTTTCACTTGCATCCTATCATTCTATGTTGCTGATTCTAATTTAGCATTCATCATAAAATAGAGTCATCAGTAAGATGTTCTATATTAATAATAAAACATCAACAAAAATGATAACACTACAAGATAACATTACAACAATTACAAACCTGAATAAATATTCAAACCGACTTCTATTATAGCATATTATCGAAATAATGATCAGCATACCGTATATGCATGAAGGTGTTTGTCATATTACAATTTACATTACTTTCCATTACCTTGACATTTCGAGTGTCCCTAACTTCAAGACATACCATTACCTCGCCATTTTCAAGGTTCACATAACTTACATTGCTTCCCATTACCTCGCCATTTCAAGGTTCACATAACTTACATAACTTTCCATTATCTGGCCATTTTGAGAGCCAAATAACTTACATTGCTTCATATTACATCGCCATATTGAGGGTCACATAACTTACATTACTTCCCATTAAATCGCCATATTGAGGGCCATATAACTTACATTACTTCCCATTACCTCGCCATATTGAGGGCCAAATAACTTACATTACTTCCCATTAAATCGCCATATTGAGGGCCACATAACTTACATAACTTCCCATTACCTCGCCATTTTGAGGGCCACATAACTTACATTACTTCCCATTACCTCGCAATTTTGGGGGACACATAACTTTCATTACTTCCCATTACCTCGCCATTTTGAGGGCCACATCACTTATATAACTTCCCATTACCTCGATTTGGGCTAGCTTCGAAATCTGAGTACATATATATACGCAATATTCTATGAAACACAGGAGCGTTCTTTCAAATTGTTATTTTAATATTTTTCGACTTGTTTATTTAGGTAAGTCTTGTACATATTGATGGACGGTTGTAGTACTGTATTTTGCAAGCTCTGTCCACTCCCGCTAGAAGCGGTTTAAGCAGAACATGAAAATCGTTTAAACTTAAGAATTTGGAAGTCACAATAAACACTGTAAAACACCATATATGGACACATGAGAAAAAAAACCCTGACAGATTCCTCACAAAAGAATACAAATCTTTTCTGTGATTCTATTATATTTACAATGTCAGTATTTATTAAAATATACTTATCGCATATTCATGCTGCTTTTGAAACTCTGTAAAAACGATATAAACGGCTGTGCATTTGTGAAATTTAGCGCAGTAAGACTTAATAATCTCTAGAAGGGATATCTACTTATACATTTGTGTGTGTTTGTGATACTTTTTGTCTTTTTTTCCATAATTTGAAGGGATCACAATTAAACCAAGGCTTAAAGTTAGATTATATGAAATCTATTGACAAATAATTCTCATTTATCTAAGGTTTACAAAATTTATCTGCTGAAAAAAGAAAAATATCCAAGGGCAGAAATCAAAGAGATTCCAGATACAGCAAGTCCCAGGGTTTTCTTTCCAAATCTGAAGAGACAGGCGTTGTTATCGAGCTTCTTTGTAATGTCGTCATCCATTTGCCCTGTGGAATCTTTCTCGCGAATGATTTCATTTCCTGAAATATATGTGACATTGCTTACATATCAATATTGAACGTAGTGTAAATTATGTTCAGTATAATAAACAAAAAATGAATTCAATTAAAAAGTTTAGTAACAAGCATTTTGCTTAGAAAGGTACGTAAAGAAATTCAACAGAAAATCAATATCATATAAGGCATGCGTTTTGTTTTTACAATATGAAATTTGGCTCCTCCCTGTAGGGAGCTAATTTTTAAAGAGTAACGAAATAAAGAATAGAAAACTTTGGCTTTATGACCAAGACATTAAAATAGTACCTGAAATATCGTTGTTCTCTGTTACGCGTGTAGAGTTGCCGCTGTCCTTTGTAGCACCTGCAACGTCATCCTTGTCCTTTGTAGCACCTGCAACGTCGTCCTTGTCCTTTGTAGCACATGCAACGTCGTCCTTGTCCTTTGTAGCACATTTGAGGTTGTTGTTTTCATTTGAGCTTGAAATATTATCATTGATCACTGCAACACTTGGGACGGTAGCACGTAGTGCGTTGTTATTTTCTGTTAATACTGGAGGGATGGTGTCGTTCTCTTGGCCACTATGAACGGAATTTGTTATCTTAACAGCAAAGTTATCATTGCTTATGTACTTTGTAGCACCTGGAGATTTGTTGGTCTTCTGTGCAGCACAAGGAGTGTGAGTGTTGCTTTTTGTTACATGTGGTGGGATATCCGGGCTGACGTCTGCTCCAGTTTTGATAATATCTGAAAAATTGTTATCGATTTAAATGTCAAACTAAGAACAATCACTTAGGTAATTCAATATATCAACAAGTGGGATAAAAATTTAATTCCGATTTAATTTGTAGTGCTTTATAGAGTAGATTTAAAGTCCTTTAAAGAAATTAAAGACAATTACTAAGCCTTTATTACCAATATGCACTTCATTTTCCAAATAAAAGTTCTCTATATCTCTAAATATCTTGAAAGAATTGTCACAACTTTAGATTGTCTTGTATAATATCAACTATATACAATGTATTTCAATGTGGAATCCCTTTATTACCCACGCTCTTATCACTAAGATACCTCTGTAGTTGTTAATATATGAATAAAAATAAAGGCAACATACCGTCTGTGTGAACTGTGGCAGGTTCCATTCTTTTACAATGTATCAGCCCAATGTTTCGTGGTGGCACGTATTTTGAAGGGTTTTTGATTTTTGGCACAACAAAGCCTACTTTATCTGCACGTGGAATATTGAGACTTGGCACGTGAAATGTTTCCTTCCGTCCTACAGATGGCGCTGGGCAATTATGTTCAGGGTTTGCTGCAATGATTTATCATACTAATGTGAAAACCTATTATCATAAAATTGATTGTGTGTAATTAAGTAAAATAATTATAATAATATCATTATATAGATTATTTGAAAATTTTATGAACAAATTATCAGAATGTTGTTGTTTACTGCTAGAGTGAAATACATATATGGAATATATTTTTACCCAACATGATATAATTCCATTTACATCCACGAGTCGGAACAGGAGTGAAAAACAACATTTATAATTTAGTTTCATCATGATAAGTGAAAATATATTCCATATTTCACGAAATACGAGAAAAAACTTTAAATTTAATTTAACTTGTAGTTATTTAAGAAAAATTCCCATTTGCTACACAGTTTTAATTGAACATATCCGAATAATTTCTTATAATGAAATGAATTATAGCTGAAGCTACTAACTGTCACAGAAAAAAAAATATTAACAGATCATGGACACAACTTTTAATATCAAAGAAGGGATTGATATGTTTGATATAATGCATATATTTAAAATGATAAATGAATTAAAAATGGTATGTTTAATTCGATCATCGAAAGAGAGGTAAAACTGTACCTTCTTTTCCAGCAAATGCTGTTTTGTTGTATGTATGTTCCACCATTATTGGATGCTGACCAATATATATCGTATGAGGCGTTGTCGATTCAATATCAACCACCTTTCCTGTACATGATCTAACAACTAAAAACTTGTAATTCACGAAACTGTCCTTGGGAAGCCTTAAATATAAAACATGACAATGGTTTTGAAAGTTTTTTTGACAGGTTATTATCTGGAGCTAAATGTTAAATGAAGATGCTTTGTTTAAGCAACCCAGGGAGCCACGGTTCTGATGACTAGTTTTATTACAATGAGGTATTATTGAACAATCTTTCAATAATTTGGATATTATAAATTTTTTAGAAACCATTTGGTATCTAGAAAAATCTCGAATGACTACCCAGATGTGTTGTAAAGGAAAATACTGTTATTTTGAATGAAACGAAGAGCTGTTCTGCGATTTGTGACGGTTAGCAAAATAAATAACTTTTTTTTTGGCGTTTAGACATATTTGTTATAAAACCTACCACAAGTCCTTCTCCCAAACGTTACGCCCAATAGGTTTGCATCTTGGAGCAATTTCGGGGTTATCATTGCCAAGTTGAATGCCCGGACCGACCACGGCTACAAAGTAGTCATTTGCCCCTCCCGGATAACATTCTAGAGACTTGAACACCCGGAGTTGTACTTTCACCTTATCATTTCTTGTTGATGTCATCTGTGAATATATAATATACAAAGTCAAGATGTTGCTGACTATCAATAAACATTATATTGTTGTCATTTAACTATAAACTTTCCTAAATCATTGTAGTATGAAAGGTATATGGTAACTTTACAAAGCAAATAAACTTATTGATTTAAGCAAAACCGGTTTAACTGCTACTAGATAGTTCCGTGGTCTGGATTGGAACTGACTGATGTTTACACGACCGTTAGAAATTTGGAAATGTTCAGTTCAGGGTTATGTCATTCAAATCAAACAAATATTAATATATGAATGCAACAAACTGAGTCCAATTTTTTCCGGTTATTTTATACATATATAGTATTTACACGTATTTTGGTTTTATACATGTAATAATTTCATTTGAATTAATATCTAACGTCATTGGCTGACACAATAAGTTATGGTTGTTTGTTATTTTAGCCAATTGAACTGCAAAATAATGTAAATTCTTGTAATTTAAAATATTTTTTATATAATGTAAACACATATATATTTACAAAATATTACATTATCCTTACCTTTAAGCATGAAAGTCTTCTAAAACATTTAAATATGTTGACTGAAAGAAAACTCGTCTGTATAGCTCACGCTATGTTAACTTTGAATAACGTTAATCATATGGAAACAACGTAACGTTAATGATTAAAATATGGAAACAACGTATTCTCGAGACGCCATTTTATATTAGACCTGCTGAATTTTAACAGGGGGGAAACCAAATGAAAAAGCGAAGGGCACATGAGCATGATTATAGGAAAGCCTGTGACGAGATTTATATCATTTCTAAAAGTTAAATATAAGTTTATTTGAAATGACAAAGAAATTTTATCACGTAATACGAGTATAAGTCCAGAAAACTGTTGAAAGTTCCTGGGCAGGCTGTCAAGCAGTTTACCAGTACTAGTTGCCTTCACTTTCGCAAGGAACTGAAACTTCTGTACAGGCCAGAGCAGAGGTACAGTGCGAATGACCGTAGAAAGGATTTCATTATCAATCACAACGAAAGTGACCTGCGCCGTCTGGAAATCGAACCCGGGTCACCCGATTCACAGTCCAACGCTCTACCTATTGAGCTAACCGGACGGCTTAATGTTGGCTTGGTCCGATACTGATGGCATCTTATAAGCAAATTTATTGTATTTTTTTCGGACGAAGTCCGTCTGTTATCGGTTTGACTTCATGTAAAATTAACACGGAAGGACTGAATATGAGAAGAATTTTCATTGTTCATTTTAAAATAACAAACTGAAGTCGCGGTGAGTCTCTTTGATCATTCTAAAATAAGATGTAAAGGACAGTTCTAACCATTCTGAAATAAAATGTAAAGGATAGTTCTAAGATAAAATGTAAGGGATAGTTTTGCCACTATAAAATAAAATGTAAAGGATAGTTCTAAAATAAAATGTACAGGAATGAGGATAGTTCTTTAACTTTTAGATTAATTTATAAATGATTACAAAATTTATAAAGTCAAACGTAAAACAAGTAAAAGGGACACCTTAAATAGAAGTTGTCCTACTTTGAAAAATCATCAGTATCAATATTATCATTTAATTTCAATATTCACAAAACGGATATTTTTCCTAGCTACAAGAAATGATTATTATGTCATTATTATGCAAGCATTGCTAACATTTCTTTTTGTATTGAAAACTTAAAAATAACGTAATTTTGCATGTTAACCAGTTTTACTTCGGCCGAGTATCTTTTTTAAAGATACGTCTTGTTTATTTTATTTTATCTTATTTTATTTATCTATAATTTTTGTGTGTGAATATTGTTGGTAAAAAATAAAGAATGAATTATTGATGGAGGTAAAAATACGCAAATCCTAAGTAAAATAAAAAAATACATAAATAAAATTTGTTTTAACAAACCGATCGTCGATTTTTGTAGTTAACTATACTGCAGTATAGTATAGTATTTATGCCATCTAGTTTTCCGTCACAATGGCGAGGCGAAAAGATGGTATGCACTTTTATGAACCGCCACGCGAGGAATAACAAACTATCAAATTGTGTTTAATGGCCATACCATACTATAAGGTATGGCCTCTGTTTATTGTTTTAACCAACAATACTTAAACATGTGCAAAGAATAGTACAAATACATCAAATATTATGCAAATTAATACAATATAAGAAAAATACACATGTAGGAAATAATAATTAATCGAGTTCTAACTATAATTAGTAAGAAATGTGAGGGTTTCGTAAGAATACGAATTTGTTTACATGTTGGTATTAATTAACACAGGATACTTAAAACTACGACTACACTACAGGATATTGATTACCCCATCAACTAACATTCATGTGTCAAAATCAGTACTATCCAGCAGTGGTATGTTAATATTTGTAATGATTATCATTTCTCATTAGCAGAGCAGGCAATGGTATATGCTAAATTATGATTTAAATTATCAACTGCATGTAACTTGTAAGCCGATTATTGCAACGAGAACTTCCAACAATATAATTTAATATTACAAAAAAAAAAAAAAATCATTTGTTGAAAAATTTAACTAAATTGTTATTATGTATTATGACAATCAGTCACTATAAAATATGAGTTATGTCAGTATAAAAAAAGTGTGTTCATTAATACTCTTTTCGACTTTAAAATTAATGTCTAAATGAATTGTCTACCTATTACCAATACACCCCAATATGGTAGCAGTGGGTAAAGTTCACAAAATATCACAGATCAGTTCAGTCTTTAAAGTTTGTAATCCAGAAAAGTCACACCAATGATATTGTATACATGATATGTAAAAATTGTCAAACTCCTCAAGGTGCCTCATGTATTTTATCATGTACTTAATATGAAAGATTTATGAAATGGTTCACACTCAAGAAATGTTAAAAAATTGAAATCTTTGGAGTCGGTTTGTTTTTTGCATCAAGTTTATTTTTGAAGAAATCGTTTTTTTTTTTTTTTTTTTTTTTTTTTTTGTTTTTTGTTTTTTTTTTTTTTTTTTTTTTTTTTTCCAAATGCTGGAATGTAAGAACAGTCATCTAAGTGTTTCCCATCCGTCAGAATTGTTTGTGGTCATGTTTAGGTTTTATTTCCTTTATAACAAACTAATTAATTCCCTGTTATGTGGATGTCCTTCTTTAAGTTTTTGTGGTATAATCTCGTACACTGGTACTTTCCGTAATTTTGTATTTACTAGTAGCTGTAAGAAAGTTTGTAGATTCTCTTCAAGGCTCTCCTGTAAAAGAAATGAGAGAGAACAAAGTACAAGTTGTTTTTCAAACAAAAAACAAATATCATTTTCAAAGGTATTATTCCTTAACTGTTGTTTTAACATAGCGGATATGTATGTCGTAGATAATTGTATTGAAGTATAACGGTCAGTCGATAACGAAAATAAAATAATAATAATTATAATAAAACTTGCCATATTTTATTTATTTAAGGTTTTGTTATTCATAACAAAATCAAAAACACTGACTACTAATTATAATAGTACCAGATTAAATATAATAATCTGGTACAATGACATGAGGCATGGCCTTTGCCGCTGAAACATTAAATATCAATTCATTAGGAACTGACTACTATTATAATAGTGCAGATTAATATAATCTGGTACATGACACTGAAGGCCATGGCCTTTGCCGCAAATATTTAAATTAAAAATAGTAACACTTAAAATTCTTAATAAGAATAAATCCATAATTTATTTAATTCGTAATTAATATATGCTTATGTTTTTAATCATTTTAATTTACATGTTGCCATATAAGAGATACCACTCATTAAAATCTGGCTATTTATTAATTAATAACATTTTATGATTCTTATATATATATATATATGTGTGTATTTTTTTATCTATATTATATATTATTATATATATATACTATTATTTTATTTTTTTTTATTATTTACTTATATAACAAAATATATACATATATAGATATGTATTAAGTTTTAATACTTTGTTTCACTTGTTTAATATGTATTCATATTTTATTTATTTTCTTTTGTATTTAAATATTTATTATCATTATTATTTATTTTTATCTTTTATTGTTATGATCATTCTACTTCCATTTGCTAAAACATACTGAAAAGTAATTAGCTAGCAATACAATAAAGCATGGACATCTTAGGGATGAGAATATGTATAATCAATGCCTACATCAAAGAATTCACAGTTGCAATGTTACTAATTATCCGGGGCTGTTTGATGATACCAATATCTCTGCAGGGGTACTGAATTAAGCATGAACAAAGTTTTATGACCCTAAACTTAACTTCCAAGGCATCTTGCATCTGGCATTAATGACCATGACAAATTACTGCCAGACAAGACAATTTCTCTATCTTCCTCTTTCATAACCTAAGTGCTTATGCTATTAAAAAGATATATTCACACATTAAGTAAGTAAAACATAAATTTATGGCGGTCCAGTCATTAAATAACTTTTTTTTTTTTTTTTTTTTTTTTAAATGATGTTAAAGACTAATTGCCCCAAAAAACAATTTATTAAAGCCTGCGCTAAAGCCCTAAGGACTCGCAAAATTATAAAAACTTGTGGCCTAAAACTCAAAAGCTTACAGAAAAACAAACCTGTGCTAAAGCTCAAAAGCTCACAGAAAAATAAAACCTGTGCTAAAGCTCAAAAAGCTCAACAGAAAAATAAAAAACCTGCGCTAAAGCCCAAGGACTCGCAAGAAATTATAAAAAACCTGTGCTAAAGCTCAAAAGCTCACAGAAAAATAAAAACCTGCGCTAAAGCCCTCAATGACTCGCAGAAAAATAAAAAACCTGTGCTAAAGCTCAAAAGCTCACAGTAAAATAAAAACCTGCGCTAAAGCCCTCAATGACTCGCAGAAAAATAAAAAACCTGTGCTAAAGCTCAAAAGCTCACAGAAAAATAAAAACCTGCGCTAAAGCCCTCAAATGACTCGCAGAAAAATAAAAACCTGTGCTAAAGCTCAAAGCTCACAGTAAAATAAAAACCTGCGCTAAAGCCCTCTCAATGACTCGCAGAAAAATAAAAACCTGTGCTAAAGCTCAAAGCTCACAGAAAAATAAAAACCTGCGCTAAAGCCCTCAATGACTCGCAGAAAAATAAAAACCTGTGCTAAAGCTCAAAAGCTCACAGGGAAAAAAAACAACCTGCGCTTAAGCCCTCAAGACTCGCAGAAAAATAAAAACCTGTGCTAAAGCCCAATGGCACACAGAAAAAAACAAGTTATTTAAGCCTTGCGCTAAAGCCCTAAGGACTCGCAGAAAATATAAGAACCTGTGCTAAAAGCTCAAATAGCTCACAGAAAAAAACATGGTTGTTTAAGCCTGCGCTAAAAGCCCTAAGGACTCGCAGAAATATACACACCTGTTGCTAAAAGCTCAATGTGTCTCACGGAAAACATGTTATTTAAGCCTGCGCTAAAAGTCCTAAGGACTCGCAGAAATATAAAAACCTGTGTTAATGCTAAAGTGGGCTCACAGAAAATAAAGCTGTGCTAAGCACAATGGCTCAAAGAAAACAAACAAAAAATAATTTGATAAAGTTAAAGATCTGTGCTTAATGTGATATGCACAGAAAGTTGTTCCAAACAATTGAACATTATAATGGTAGACATTAAGTGATTTGTGATCATTGTCTTGTTTATATTTCACTTTGGAGTTTTTGTTGTTTTTTTTTTTTTTTTTTAATTGCTAAAGACTATTTATGGCTTATAAAAATTTATATAAAAATTTCTGCTATAGCCCAATGGCTCTCAGACAACAATAATTAAGTTAATTGTCTCTGTAAAGACCTATACTGTATTATTATCTTCATGATAACATAAATAATATTATGAATATAGTGACTCTACAAGCTATAATATTCTATTCTATGATATCATATTATTTATACTGGCTTTATTCCCTTCCACCTTCTTATCAACAGACAGGTTTTTGATGATACTAATATACCAAAAAAATAAAAATTAACAATTCACTCCCCTACGACCGATCCTTGATTACCGATCTAACAGCTGACATGATGGCATGTCTCAAGGACTGTAAAAGCGTCGCTGTCCATTGTGGGTTAAGGTGGATTCCATCTTTCCGGAATATGGGAGTCTGTGAGTAAAAACAGCCTTCTGTGCTTCCAGAATCTTGCTTTATCATGCATATCCAAAAAGAGTTTGCAGGATTGATACTGAATGCAAGCGTTTGTGTTCAAATAAATCTGACGTAAACTTTCGTTGGTCGAGCACGGGTGAATATTTCGCACACTACAACTTTCTCTACAGCTAACTCCTGACTAATTAGAGCTGTATTTCTTCAATTCTATTGGCAATGTCCAGAGAAGATTTTACTGAATCGACGTCGTTACCTCCTAATTGAAGAAGTACGATGTTTGGCTCAACTTGTCTCAGAAAATCCCCAAATTTTGAGCTGAAATACGTAACTGCATCACCATCACATACTCTAAAGCCACCTATACCAAAGTGGACCACGGAAC
Organism: Ruditapes philippinarum; assembly: GCF_026571515.1. Taxonomy (NCBI): domain Eukaryota; kingdom Metazoa; phylum Mollusca; class Bivalvia; order Venerida; family Veneridae; genus Ruditapes; species Ruditapes philippinarum. The sequence continues at coordinate 82,644 of NW_026867305.1, read as the reverse complement.
ACTCTTCCAAATCGTAGTTTGCGGATATGAATTTTGTTTAAAGTCTTCATGCAGCCGACGAATAAAACTGTGACCTAAAACAGCACACACGTATTCCAGTCTGAATACGACCCAATGCCATATTCCCGTTTTGACTCGTGACAGTCCGGCGATATAAACAGATAAAGAAAACAAAGTTTTTAAACAATCGGTGGTAATCACACCAAAGAAACAAATATATCCAACCTGGTACTTTCCAGATTAAGTTTTGTGTCCTATGATATCTACAAATTTTCGAAAAATTAGCTATATAAAATCACTAAATATCAAATCACTTTCTCTAAAAATTTTTGCTTCCTCTTTCTAAGTTTCTTAGTAATTGCTAACTGGTTCAAGACGATTTTATGTAGGGCTATTATCCGTTCAGCCGTCTCTACGAACGACTAAAACCCGTACCTCCCGTGGCGGCGCATAAAGTTCGCTGATGCTTTTCGGCATAGCTTATATTTAAGTATTATACTACTTATGAGGTTGTTTTATAATTTCCGTTTGTATTTTATAACGGGGTTGGGGGGTGGGGGGAGTAATAATGTTTGCGTTTTGAAGAATGAGAAAGAAAATGTTCCGAATGGTGATTAAACTTTTAGTGATGCATATATTGATAAATAGTTGAAACCATACATGCAACGACTGGTCAGTTATATGTGTTTACAATATTATTAAATCGTTATATACGATATCTGCAGAATTATCATCATTCATATCACATAATTTTATGTTCTCCTTGTCCAGTATGGCGCCATCTAGTGTTCTAATCACCGGAGCTAACAGAGGTGTCGGGTTAGAGTTTGTACGACAATATGCCCAGCTTCAACCACAGAGTCAACGACATGTTTTCGCAGCCTGTAGATCCCCGGACTCCGCTAAGGTAGGATTCTATTTTATAACGCCACAATGCTTTATTTTGTTTCGTCTCACGGTGCCACAAAATATTTTGTTTTTACCTACCTGTCGGCAAATTTTCACTGATTTGGTATATAATTGTGTTTGTTTGTTTGTTGTTTTATTTTATTTCTTTTCTTTAATTAAAGTTTTAAAGTTAATACCTAAATTTCTGTAATGAGAAAAATACAGATTTTTTTACTTCCGGACAGAATCATGCCCTGTTCAAGGACGTTGTCAGTAGGTAGGATAGATATCGCTTTAAAATCAGATGAAATGCAACAAACAAAGCAAAATACAGTATAACCCCACTAATGAGACCGCTTGTTTTTTGGAGAAAATTGTCTAAATAGCGGGGTGGTCTTAATTTCTGATTATTTAAAAAAGAAAGACTATTGTAATAAGAAGAAAAAAACATGCTTTCTTTGAAAAAGTGGTCGTAATAGCGAATTGGTCGTGAAAACGGGGTGGTCGTAAGGCGGAACTCTATTGTAATTGTATAGTCTTTATCTGTGATAAACATGTATACTGTTTTATTTCAGGATCTGAAAGATTTACAGTCAAAGTTCAAGAATATCACAGTCGTAAAAATAGGTAAATGATTATGTTTTTGTTATATCAATATCAATCGTACAATATCGACTGCCTTCAGATAAGAGGTATTTTGCGTAGCATAACAGCCGAGGAGATCAGATTGATATGAATAGCCCAAAAATTTCTACGCAAAATCCGCCAATGCACGAGTTATGTGGCATTATATGCTGTAAGTTACAAATTATTTCAGCGCCTATCTTCCGTGAAGCCATGATTGTCCCCTATTTTAAGATAATACCTTGCGCACATCAACGTTTTGCCGTAAACGTTTTGCTGAAAAGTGAAAAAATTACGATTATTGAGGGATTTTAGATACAATTTATGTATTAAACTTGGTACATCACTCACTGACATAATTTCAAATAATGTATGCATATAAAAACGTCAACAATTAAGTGCTTATTATTTATATATAATATACACGAATTACATGTACATTTTACAGACTTAAACGATGAAACGACATTCACTTCGGCTGCAAAAACTGTTGAAGATATTGTTGGGGACGCTGGTTTGAATCTTTTGATAAACAACGCTGGTGTGGCAAACCGCTCGAGCCTTGATACAGTAACCAGTGAGGACATGATAAGTCTTTTCAAAATTAACGCCGTAGGACCATTGATGCTGACCAAAGTATGTAAACTTAAGCGCTTTTTTAATTAGTAAAATAATGTTGTACTTCTTTTCGTACATTTTACATATATGTTACTAAATGTCGACAATCAGGGAACCAATTAAGGTTCTAGATACATATAGTACCTATGGTCAAATGTAATACCTTAAAATAGAGACCAAATAAATATATGCTTTTGTAAAAAATTCCTCAGTAGAATGCTTAGCAATAGCATGCAATGTATTTATTTTTTAAAATTTCAGTTTAACCGAAAATAAAAACTCAACAACTTGCGGACTATTTTCGAGTTATACAAACTCTTGATGAATGAATGATCTTCGTCTGAGTATGTTGGAACGCCATTTATAAACTTGCGTGCAAGGTAGATGCATACAAGAAGGTCTACTTTCTTAAACAATTTACATCTTTATTTCAGGCATTTCTTCCTTTACTACGCAAGGCAGCTAGTAAGGATGGACCAGTGTCTAGTGAGAAAGCTTGTGTTATTAATATAAGTACCGGTGTGGCATCTATAACTGAAAATGACACAGGAGGAGCTTACTCGTACAGAACTTCTAAGGTTGGTAAAACTTTATGATAGATATTTAAAATGTTTATATAGCCAGATTATCTCCGTGCAAATTGTTGCAGAGATAGCTTATTTCTGTGTAGCATGGAAACAGTCTGCACAAGTGGATCCAATATTCTTTCACCGCAACTGTATATAAGTAAAACTGACGACTACAGATATTCGAAAATAACTCGAGGAGGCGGATGAGGGCAGAGTTGTTCGTTTATAATCTAAAATTGTCCCATATATGCTTGAATATGTTAAATGTTCAGTCATGTTAAATGGTCTTTCATTCGTATATTGTATTGCACGGTTATTTTATTTATTTGCATACTAAATATACCTTTGTACTAACATTTAATGTACATGTAATTATGTACATATATTCAGGCTGCCCTCAACATGATCACGAAAAACCTAAGCATTGATTTGAAGAAGGACGGCATCCTGGCTGCTGCGATACATCCAGGTTGGATAAAGACAGATATGGGTGGACCAAAGGCTACGACCGAGGCGTCAGATTGTATTAAAGCCCTCCTGAAGGTCATCGAGACTATCGATACTGAAGAAGCTGGTGGAAAACTATATCATTATAGTGGAAGAGTTATGGCATGGTGAAACAGTTTCAAATCCTAACTTCTGACATTTTTTTGAATAACTTAATACGCTTGCTTGCGTGATTTAATCGTCATGACACGTTGGAATAATATCAAACTCTAATTTTTAACATTAAACATGCTTTGACAATTGTAATACGAATCCTGTTTCTATTTCTGTGGACTTTCGAAAACGAGGAATTGTTTATGATGCTTGGAATATGTACGATCATTGCTGGTCCAAGTTAAAAGTTGATAATAAATAATTTGAAAATGAAAAAAAGAGAGATAAAATGACAAATAAAAGAAGGATGAAAATGATGAAATATCAGGTCTTTTTTTCTTGCATCCTATCATTCTATATTGCTGATTCTAACTTAGCATTCATCCTAAAATAGAGTCATCAGTAAGATGTTCTATATAAATAATAAAACATCAACAAAAATAATAACACAACAAGATAACATAACAACAATAACAAACTTGAATAAATCTTCAAACCGACTTCTATTACTGCATATTATCAAAATAATGGTCAGCATAACGTATATGCATGAAGATGTTTGTCACATTACAATTAAGATTACTTTCCATTACCTAACCATTTCGAGTGTCCCGTAACTTGAAGACATACCATTACCTTGCCATTTTGAGGGCCACATAACTTACAGTGCTTCCCATTCCCTCGCCATTTTGAGGTTCACATAACTAACATAACTTCCCATTACCTGGCCATTTTGAGGGTCAAATAACTTACATTACTTCTCGTTACCTCGCCATATTGAGGGTCACATAACTTACATTACTTCCTATTACCTCGCCATTTTAGGGTTACATAACTTACATAACTTTCTATAACTTCGCAATTTTGAGGGCCATATAACTTACATTACTTCCTATTACCTAGCCATATTGAGGGCCACATAACTTACTTACATAAAATCCCACTACCTCACCATTTTGTGCGCCACATAACTTACATAACTTCCCATTACCTCGCCATTTTGAGGGTTACATAACTTACATAACTTTCTATAACTTCGCAATTTTGAGGGCCACATAACTTACATTACTTCCAATTACCCGCCATATTATGGGTCAATAACTTACATAACTTCCCATTAGCTCGCCATTTTGAGGATCAAATATCTTACATAACTTCCCATTAGTTCGCCATTTTGAGGGTCAAATATCTTACATAACTCCCATAAGCTCGCCATTTTGAGGGCCACATAACTTACATAACTTCCCATTAGCTCGCCATTTTGAGGGTAAAATATCTTACATAACCTCCCATTAGCTCGCCATTTTGAAGGTCAAATATCTTACATAACTCCCTTTAGCTAGCCATTTTGAGGGTCACATAACTTATTTAACTTCCCATTACTTCGCCATTTTTGGGGATCACACAACTTACATTACTTCCCATTACCTCGCCATATTAAGGGACACATAATTTACATAACTTCCCATTACCTCGCAATATTGAGGGCCACATAACTTACATTACTTCTATTACCTCGCCATTTCGAGGGCCACATTACTTACATTACTTCCCATTACTTCGCCATTTTGAGGGTTACATAACTTACATAACTTTCTATTACTTCGCAATTTTGAGGGCCATATAACTTACATTACTTCCTATTACCTAGCCATATTGAGGGCCACATAACTTACTTACATAACATCCCATTACCTCACCATTTTGTGCGCCACATAACTTACATAACTTCCCATTACCTCGCCATTTTGAGGGTTACATAAATTACATAACTTTCTATTACTTCGCAATTTTGAGGGCCACATAACTTACATTACTTCCAATTACCCCGCCATATTATGGGTCAATAACTTACATAACTTCCCATTAGCTCGCCATTTTGAGGATCAAATATCTTACATAACTCCCATAAGCTCGCCATTTAAAGGGCCACATAACTTACATAACTTCCCATTACTTCGCCATTTTGGGGATAACACAACCTACATTACTTCCCATTACCTTGCCATATTTAGGGCCACATAATTTACATTACTTCCAATTACCTCGCCATATTATGGGTCAAATAACTTACATAACTTCCCATTAGCTCGCCATTTTGAGGGTCAAATATCTTACATAACCTCCCATTAGCTCGCCATTTTGAAGGTCAAATATCTTACATAACTCCCTTTAGCTCGCCATTTTGAGGGTCACATAACTTATTTAACTTCCCATTACTTCCCCATTTTTGGGGATCACACAACTTACATTACTTCCCATTACCTCGCCATATTAAGGGACACATAATTTACATAACTTCCCATTACCTCGCAATATTGAGGGCCACATAACTTACATTACTTCTATTCGAGAGCCATATAACTTACATATCTTCCCATTACCTCGCCATTGTGAGGGCCACATAACGCACATTACTTCCCATTATCTCGACATATTGAAGGTCACATAACTTACATTACTTCCCATTACCTCACAATTTTGAGGGTTATATAACTTACATAATTATTCATTACTTCGCCATTTTGAGGACCACATAACTTACATAACTTCCCATTACCTCGAAATTTTGAGGGTTACATAACTTACATTGCTTCCCATTACCTCGCAATTTTGAGGGTTACATAACTGACATAACTTCCTCTTACCTCGCTATTTTGAGGGCCACATAACTTACATTACTTTCCATTACCTCGCCATATTGAGGGTCAAATAACTTACTTGGGAAGTAATGTGAATTATGTGGCCCTCAATATGGCGAGGTAATAGGAAGTTATGTAAGTTATGTAAGTTTCAAAATTGCGAGGTAATGGGAAGATATGTCAGTCATGTGGCCCTCAATATTGATATTTTTTCGACTTGTGTATTTAGGTAAGTCTTGATCATATTGATGGACGGTTGTAGTACTGTATTTTGCAAGCCATGTCCACTTCCGCTAGCAGCGACTTAAGCAGAACATGAAAATGGTTTTAACTTAGGAACTTGGAAGTCACAATAAACACTGTAAAATACCATACATGGACACATGAGAAGAACCCATAAAAGATTCCTCACAAAAGAATGAGAGTCTTTTCTCATAATGACTGTCATGCATGATTTTTACAATGTTAATACATGACTTATCGCATATTCATGCTGCTTTTGAAACTCTGTAAAAACGATATAAACGGCCGTGCATTTGTGAAATTTAGCGCAGTAAGACTTAATAATCTCTAGAATGGATAGTATGCATTTGTGTGTGTCTGTGATACTTTGTTGTCTTTTTTTCATAACTTGAAGGGATCACAATTAAACCAAGGCTTAGATTTAGATTATATGAAATCTATTGACAAATAATTCTCATTTATCTAAGGTTTACAAATTTATCTGCTGAAAAAAGCAAAATATCCAAGGGCAGAAATCAAAGAGATTCCGGACACAGCAAGTCCCAGGGTTTTCTTTCCAAATCTGAACAGACCGGCGTTGTTACTGAGCTTCTTTGTAATGTCGTCATCCATTTGCCTTGTGGAATCTTTCTCGTGAATGACGTCATTTCCTGAAATAAATGTGACATTGTTTACATATCAATATTGAATGTAATCTAAGTATATGTTATTGTTTATCCGTGCTGTTCTACAGAAATTAGAAACTTCGACGGGAGAGATATCGACAGGAGAATGTTTTTAATTTCTGAAGAAAAGCTATGGATAAATACTAACATACTTAGTGTCAAGCTTTATTTGGCCTCATTATTATTCACTTAATTACGTCACAACACGGTTCTATGGAGTACTATGAAAATAGTAGGCGACAATGAACGGAATTTGATATAGTATCGACTTTTGTTCTTCTATGAAAATTAACACACACAATTTTAAAAAAAATACAGCGTTTTCACTGGATGACAAATAAAGCTGGACACTAAATAATGTTCAGTATAATAAACAAAATAATGAATTCAATTAAAAGGTTTTGTAACAAGCATTTTGATTAAAAAGGTACGTAGAGAAATTCAACAGAAAATCAATATCATGTAAGGCATACATTTTGTTTTCACAATATGGAATTTGGCTTCTCCCTCTGGGAGCAAATTTTTAAAGAGTAACGTAATAAAGAATAGAAAACTTTCGCTTTATGACATTAAAATAGTACCTGCAATATGATTGTTCTCTGTTGCACGTGGAGCGTTGCTAACACATGCAACGACATCCTTGTCCTTTGTAGCACGTGCAACGTCATCCTTGTTCTTTGTAGCACGTGCAACGTCATCCTTGTTCTTTGTAGCACGTGCAACGTCATCCTTGTCGTTTGTATCACATTGGAGCTTGTTGTTTTCATTTGCGCTTGAAATATCATCATTAGTCTCAGCACCAGTTAGGACTTTCATGTTCTCTGTAACACGTACGGCGTTGTTATTTTCTGTTAATCCTGGAAGGTTGCTGTCTTTGTCTTGGTCATTATGAACGGAATGTGTTATATTAACAATAAGGTTATCAGTGCTAATGGACTCTGTAGCAACTGGAGATTTGTTGGCATTCTGTACAGCACAAGGAGTGCGAGTGTTGTTTTTTGTTACACGTGGTGGGATATCCGCGCTGACATCTGCTCCAGTTTTGATAATATCTGAAATTTTAAACTTTTTCATAGTTATAGATTTAAAAGTAAACTAAGAACAATTACTTAGAAAATTCAAAATATCAACAAATGGAATAAAAATTTAAAGCCAACTTAATTTGTAGTGCTTTATAAAGTAGATTTTAAGCTCTTTGAAAAAATTAAAGGCAATCACTGCGCCTTTACTACCAATATGGACTTCATTTTCCAAATAAAAGTTCTCTACATCTCTGGATATCTTGAAAGAATTGTCACAACTTTAGATTGTCTTATGTAATATCAGCAGTTTACAATGTATTTCAATGTGGAATCCCTTTATTACCAACCCTCTTATCACTAAGATACATCTGTAGTTGTTAATATATGCATAAAAATAAAGGCAACATACCGTCTGTGTGAACTGTGGCGGGTACCATTCTTTTACAATGTATCAGCCCAATGTTTCGTGGTGGCACGTATTTTGGAAGGTTTTTGATTTTTGGCACAACAAAGCCTACTTTATCTGCACGTGGAATATTGAGACTTGGCACGTGAAATGTTTCCTTCCGTCCTACAGATGGCGCTGGGCAATTATGTTCAGGGTATACTGCAATGATTTAACATAGACATGTAAAAAACATTATCATAACAGTAAATTGATAGTGTGAAATTAAGCAAAATAATTATAATAATATCATTATATAGATGATTTCAAAATTTTATGAACAAATGATCAGAATATTGTTGTTTTCCGCTTGAGTGAAATACATGTATGGAATATATATATTTACACAACATGATATAATTCCATTCGCATCCATCATGATAAGTGAAAATATATTCCATATTTCACGAAATACGAAAAAAAAAATAATTTGATTTAACCTGTAGTTATTTACGAAAAATTCCCATTTGCTACACAGTTGAACTTGTACATAATTTACATATCCGAATAATTTCTTATAATGAAATGAATTATAGCTGAAGCTACTAACTGTCACAGAAAAATATTAACAGATCATCATCAGAATGGACACAACTTTTGATATCAAAGAAGGGATTGAATGTTTAATGTAATACTTGTATTTAAAATGATAAATGATAAATAAATGGTATGTTTAATTCGATAATCGAAAGAGTGGTAAAATGGTACCTTCTCTTCCAGCAAATGCTGTTTTGTTGAATGTATGTTCCACCATTATTGGATGCTGACCAATATATATCGTATGAGGCGTTGTCGATTCAATATCAACCACATTTCCTGTACATGATCGTACTACTAAAAACTTGTAATTCACGAAACTGTCTTTGGGAAGCCTTAAATATAAAAAATGACAATGGTTTTGAAAGTTTTATTGACAGGTTATTATCTGGATATTAAGAAATTTTTAGAAAACCATTTGGTATCTACAAAAATCTCGAATGACTACCCTAGTGTGTTGTAAAGGAAAAATACTGTTTTTTTGAAGGGAAAGAAGGGGCTGTTCTGGGGGATTTTTTGGGCGGTTTTGAAAAAAATCATTTTTTTTTGGCATTTTTTTTTATATTTGTTTTTAAAACCCACCAAAGTTTTCCCTTTTCCCAAAAGTTTTCGGTAATAAGGGGTTGCATCTTGGCGCAATTTTGGGGGTTAAACATTGCCAAGGTTGAATGCCCCGGAAACCCACCACGGTAAAAAAGTAAATCATTTTCCCCCCCTGGGATAACATTCTAAGGGGACTTGAAAAACCGGAAGTTTTTCTTTTACTTTTTAAAATTTTTTGGTTTATGTTTAAACTGGTGGGGAAAAATAAAAAAACAAAGTCAAAAATGTCTAAACTTTCCCTAATAATTTTTTAAATTGGGGTTTTCCAAATTTTCTATAAACTTTCCCCCAATCATTTTTAATAAATATTGTAAGGCAAAGAAAAGGGGTATGGGTAACTTTTACAAAAGGGAAATAAAATAATATAAGCAATCCGGCTGACTGGGCTAAATAGTCTGTGGACTGGATTGGAACTGACTGATATAAAACACCAGTTAGAAATTTGGAAATGTTCAGTTCAGGGTATTTATTCAATTCAAACAAATATCAATATATGAAATGCACAAACTGAGTCCAATTTCTCAGGTTATATTATAGTATTTACCCGAATTTTGGTTTTATGCATGTATATTTTCATTTGAATTAATATCTAACGTCATTGGCTTACACTATTAGGTATGGTTGTTTGTTATTTTAGCCAAGAACTGCAAATAATGTAAATTCTTGTAATTTAATGTAACACATATATATTTACAAAATATTACATTATCCTTACCTTTAAGCATGAAAGTCTTCTAAAACATTTAAATATATGTTGACTGAAAGAAAACTCGTCTGTACAGCTCACGCTTTATTAGCTTTGAATGAACGTTAATCATATGGAAACAACGTAACGTTAATGACGCAGCGACGTAAATGTTTATGACGTCACCAATAAACATCGGATCTTTCTCAAGTCGCCATTTTACATAGACCCGCTGGAATTTTACACGAGTCAAGGGGCATGATATAGGGAAGCCTGTGACGAGATTTATATCATTTCTAAGAGTTAAATATATGTTTATATGAAATGATAACGAATTTTTGTCACGTAATATAAGGCCAGAAAACTGCTTAAAACGGCAAAATCTCCGTTAAACGAACAATTTTATTCATATCATATGAAATATGTGTAATATGAAGAAATACTTATTGGTTATACTTTAACATTGAACGATATCATATGATAATCTTCTTTCTTTCGAAAAATAGTTTATCTTTTTTTGCATTTGTACAAAAAATATGGAAATTTTCATTTAAAGTTACAGCACACAGTACAAGTCGAAAGAGTGGCATTTCACAATATATTACTAAACTGGGGAACAAAATGTACTACAATGTTGGTTGGCGATTTATACAGACGGGTGAAATCGTAAATAAATGTTATCTGGTGCTTTTTAAAAAAGCCTAGGGTGACCGTTAAGGAAGCGGATAAGTTGTAATATATAATAATGGCATTTTTATGGTGGCTGATTTAAGCCATGTCGTATTTTTCGCTTCTTTGCCTCAAAATGCGAAAACGAGAAAACACGAAGGGACGGCAAAGTTGGACTTTGTCGTGTTTCGCTTTTTCGCATTTTCGAGGCAACAAAGCGAAAATACGACAGAAGGCGAGCGAAAATACGACACATAAAATCTGTCGTATATTCGCATTCCAACTGTCGTATTTTCGCTTTTTCGCGTTCAAAATACAAAATGCGAAAACACAAAGAGACGACAAAGTGTCGTCTGACAAAGTATCACTTTGTCGTCTCTTCGCATTTTCGCCTTTTCGCATAGTTACATTTTCGCATTGTTACATTTTCGCATTGTTACATTTTCGCATTTTCCCGTTACATTATACTATGTTGTCAGGCGATCCTCATGTCTTTAAAACAAAGATCTCTTGATGGTCATTCTGTCTTCCCCATATTGCACGAATATCAGTAAAAGGAGAACAATAAAAATTTATAGAAAAAATTCAAAAAACATATTGTATTTAGATCATATTGTATTATACTGTGCTTCTCTTAGTTCACGGTACTTAACGCAGGCAAACAAGAAATGATTGGTACAAAAATGTCATTAGCTGTAACGTTTAGGTATTTTCAGATTGATGTCTCCATGCGCATATGTGCAACCGAACAGGGTAATGCGAAAATGCTGTGCCTTTATCGTAAATCTCATGTCACACCCGTCAGCAAAATAAACTGATAATCTAAAGATGGTAGGAACATACAGAGGCTATTCGTTGCCAAAAAGCCAGCCTTTGAAACTTGACAATGCCTACTTCGGTTCTACTAAACAGATTAGTAAAAATCTAATTGTCGATCCGAGATCGAGTTACATACTGCACTGGTATTAAGCATTTTGATTATCTCGATTTGATAAAATGAAAGCTGTTAACATGCAAAATTGCAAATTGTATTTATAAATGTATAACTTCAAATTTGCGACATGTAGAAATGTAAACGATAGAACGTACACAATACGTTTAATGCTGTGCATCATGACGTTGAGAATGTAACTGCATCAACTTGACATACTCAGGTTTACAACATCACACTTTCCTTTTACATTCTAACGCGATTAACATTATTTTGTAAACGATTTTGCAACTTCTATATATGGAATTATCACGGAAATACACGAACATTAATAGGCGGAGAAGCAGAATATAAAGAGAGGTAACTCTTGCTGGTACAAAAATATTTCAAATTATATAGAAACTGTTATAAGTTTCACATACATCAACTGCATTACAGTTGACTTATAACATCCTCTGATTTTGTTAAAACGTATTCTAGTACAGGATATTCAAGTAATGCAAAATTGGTTAAAATATAATGTAAAAATGTAACAACGTGTATACTGATAATGAGCATAATAATATGCAAAAACTAAAGTTGGTGAAATAACATAAGGAAATGTTTCCCATATATAATGACACACACCCCTATTCATTGATATCAATGATAGGGTTTTGTGAGCCACAGCAATACTCATAAGCCTATCTTTTTTTTTACCTTCAGCAAATAATACTAGAATGCGATACATGGAAGGCACTTTTGGCAACACGAATAAAGAGAACTGAACAATAAGCCTGTGCCTTCTTTCTTTACAGGACTATGTTGGGTTATAGAAAAACTCATATTTTTGACAAAGTGTATAACCACGAAACAATGCAAAGTTTACTATCGATAATTCCGTTGTATAACCAAAACTTTTGAATTTGTCCCATTTAAATGTTGAAATAAATATTCAGTGTATCCTGGCAACTCTGTTTACCTGCATTGGGAGGTATTTGGAGTCAAAGGATGTGATTTAGCCTTTTATTGTTAAATATATGTAAGCTGACGTAGGCTAAGGTCTTTTTATGCATTGTGCTGAATCAATAGCACCTCTAAAATATGTGTATACATGCTGTCATTAGCTGTTACCTAGATTTGCTGTCTAAATTTGCTGTCTATATGATCAAAAACAGAGAACTTCTTTTATTTACATGAAATACTACACAGAATATTTATTAAGTTTTGTAAGTGATGGCTTTCTAAGAGATAAAATAAACAAGGTATACATAAATTGATAATCAACATACATACATTTGGACTCATTTAAATTTTACTTATTGAAAAACAAAATGGGAAAAATGGGAAAATATATGGTAAAAATAAAAAGTTATGTACGAAAGGGTACATATAACTTTGGTTATAATTTTACTATTGTTAAAGGTTTTTTTTTCTTGTCAAGTCATACGCTAGAATTAAGGTTACTAATATAATAGTACTACTAGGAAAGACAACAGCCAGAATTTGGTCTGTATTAGTAATTACTCGTATCAAAATCTTTATCAGATGTTGACTTGAAAATTTGAAAGTGGTAAGGTAGCAGCTTAACTCAAGTTAACTGTAAATGTTACTCATTCCTATGCAAATTGGAATACCACCAGTAAAATTTATTTGTCGTTGAATATAGTCTTATTAATAGTTTTCACTTCCTTGAAAAATATTTAACCTCAGACAGTATGTAACCTGGTGTTTTTTGGGTTTTTTAAGTTTCTTTTTCCAGGAAATGTGGTGTCTACAACGTTTTAAAACTTATATGCCTATATTCCTTAAAAGTCCGCTGATGTTGATTGTAGGCAATCATGCAAGTGAATTATGTTTAGTAACTAAACACCTAAAAGGTATGATAAACGGAAACCACGCCGCTTCTTCTCGCCGACGGTAAATACCGAAAATGAGCGGAAAATACGTTTATTTACGATGATTTAGTGGGCGGGAAAATGGGCGGAGCTTATTTTATCTCCTTTTGAAAAACGTGTAAAGCTGGATTATGCTGATCTGAATCATGATGGTTCGACAATGTAAAGCTAAGAATGTAACTTCTGTTTTGAGTATTCGAACACTTGGTATTGCTACTATCAGTTAATGTTTTGTCGTTTAACAAAATGTATTTTGTTGAAATGCATGTTTACAATGTTTTAATCGGCAAACTCAATCCAAGTATGCAACATTGGAGTTTACATACAAAGAAATACAATTGTATTTTTTCCATTAACAAACTGTTCAACTCAGATCAACAAGGCTGGATTTTTGGCAACGAATAGCCTCCATACTCCTATACATATATGTAGTAATCTGTAAACTGCACCTTTATCACAGCAAAAATAACTCTGTAACAGATAAATAATATTTATGATCATTACATGTATGACATATAATTGATGTATGTATGAACATTTATTGGTTACTTAACATTTAACTGTACAATAAAGGAATACATTTGGAAGAGCACACAGTTTGAAAAACATTATTGGACAAACCGCAAGTAGATGTAATGGCTTCTAAAGCTGTGTATAAGTCTAAATATATCCCCATATTGTACTTGTTTGATATTTCATTACCTATTTATTCTATATCCAAATTATATCTAGGAAACGTAATTTAAAACTGTTAAAGTTTGACGTTTTGATAGTTTAGTCGTTAACAACATTCATCACATACCCATGCCAATTATGTGACTCCATAAAAACAGTATTAAACGGCCGTGCATATATTTTGACCTGACGTCTTTTGCGTTATTTAAACATAGTATATAAAGACGCACTAAATGTAAGCGTTACACTATAGGTGCGTCAATGAAAAATGATTCTTGTGCACTTTAAACAGTTTTTATTTTAGGTTTGTGATAAAAGAATATTAAATTTGTTGTGTTGGTTCAATACTAAAATTTATTTACCGTGGGTAGAACCGTCAACCTTCTGTAAGTCAACTTAAGAAGTATTATTTCGCTCATAAGACAAAATTATCACAAGCTACATTATATTGTAAGTAAAATATTAAAAAAAGTTGACTTGTACCACACTTCAAACCAAACACACCAAGACAAACTAGAAAAATACCATTTTAATTGAGCATGACTTTTCGTGTTTACTAACAACAAACTTACCTCAGACATGCCTGTTAGACACAGTATTACTGTAAGACCAGTAATCACATAGAGAGATGGACATACATTACTCAATGGTTTATATTGACAACAATTACTTACAACAACAGACTTACCTCAGACATTCCTGTTAGACACAATGATAATATAACATGTCTGTTAGACACAGTGACAGTAACAGACCAGCAATCACATAGGGAGATGGACATACATTACTTTATGGTTTATATTGATAAAAATTACTTACAACAATGATGTGAGGACTAAGGAGGAGATTAAAAACAACACAGAAAATGCCACCATCTTTTGATTATAACTGAAATAGTGGGAAATATTACGTTATTAATGAGCTTAATATATCTGTCATAAAAGTCTCTGATGTTATAAACATTCTTGGATTAACTATCCCCAAGAAATAATAACTGTTTTAATAATTTTCTTTTAAATATAAAAAATTAACCAAACTGACCCAAGCCACAATTGAGTGCCATTTATTTTTGAAAAAAAAATGAGTCTGAATGTTTTAAATCATGTTTTAATACACTCAGGCCAAGTGAATTTATTTTTAATTTCTTACATTAAAATAGAGGTTTTATGGTCTACAAAAAATCACAAAAAAGAATAATACCATAAATATTTCATATATTTTAGATTGTTCTAATTTCTTTATTGTTCATAAATTGAAATGTTTATCAAAGTTCAAGTATTTAAATTTAAGATAAAATTTTTTCATAGAGAACATTTTCTTCACATATTTTATTTTGAGATTTAGACTTACAGAACTAAATATCAAATTAAAATTCAATAATGAATTTCCTAAGCCACTTGGCTACCAGAGGATAATTCAAATTCTATTTCAAAGACCCTGGTTAAGTTTAATCACACTGAAAATCTCAAGATGTAATAAGCAGAATTAAATGTTAAAATTCAATATCATACACCATTTGGATTCAGAAGGGTCTTCAAAATTCTATTTAAACAACCATGGTTACATGTAATAGTACTAAAACCCTCAGTATATGATAATGTAATGGGAAAGTTTACTTATTGACCCCATTCATTATACATACCTATCAACTTGAGATTAACTCATTGTAGCAAACACAAAACATTCAAATGTTCCATTTACAGCTATAACAAGAACATAAGGCAGTACCAGCGTAGTAACATCGGTCCTACAAAAATAAAATTTAAACATTCTAATTGACTTTCTTATACATGTATAAGATATATTGTTTGGTAAGTATCAATGGGTTTATAGCAGATTAAAGGCCCATTAAGCCTGAAATATGCTATAATTTCTTTTTTTTCAAAAAACAAAACAAAAAAACAAAAACAAACAAGAGGGCCATGATGGTCCTGAATCGCTCACCAGAAAAACAACTGTTTTTCAGTGATTATAGAAATAATTTCTCAAATAAACTTGTAGAAAGACAAGTCCAGCTCAACTTCAACTTGCCTCTCTAGTTATAAGGTTTCCTGACACTGATTGTTTTTTTTCTTTATAGTAAAAATAAATGATAGAAACCTTTCACAAATGTCATAAGTTCATTGTTACTGTTAATCTGGTAAGTAAAGCATATCAACTCAGGATACTTGATTTTTTCCATTTTCAGCTAAAGCTGAATGAGGCAAGTAAAATAAATTTAAGCAAACTTGATAAAAAACTTTAAGAAAGCTATAAACCAAGTTTGAAGATCATCCATCCATTAATTTGTGATAAAATTTGCCTATGACTGTCTCTCGGAATTGTTATCTTTTTTTTTTACCTATCTTAAAATTATATAATTACATAATCTCAGTATTTAGATATATATGTGGACTGTTTATCAGGATGACACAACCAGTCAATATTCATTTAAGATAACATAGGTATACTAGTCAACTTGACCAGAAAGGTAATGTTTCAGGTTAAAGTATCTTACTCTCTAATAGGAATCGGAAAAATTGTAACTAACTACATACAGGAAAAAACATCAGGTTGTTTTGATGAAATGTATTCAGTGAACAACTCTAACACTTTTAATAAAACAACTTTATATACAGGGTGGAAAAGTGATATTGTATGAAAAAGAACAAAAGTACTTTGAACAAGTGATAACCCAGTTTGCAAAATGTGATTCTGAATAGAAATAATTGAAACTGATACTAAAATAACGCAAAGAATAAAACAAATGACAAGTTACATTAACACAAGCAAGAAAAACTGCTAAAGTTGATAAGAGTTCAGCAGCCCCTTAAAGGGACCAATCAAATTAATATGAGCAAATTTGATAAAAGACTACCTAAGAATGCTACAGACAATGTTTGGTAATCATACATCAATTATAGTTCTGTAGGAGACGTTTAAAGGTTTTTCTGTTTTTAGCTTTAGTGGCCCCTAAACGCGGCCAATCGAATTTATATGAGCATATTTGATAAAACACTACCCTAGAATGCTACAGACAAAGTTTTGTGATCATCCTTCAATGAGTTCAGTGGGAGAAGCTGTTAAAAGGTTTTTTCTATTTTTAGCTCAAGAGGCCCCTAAAAGGGGCCAATCAATTTAATTTGAACACATTTGAAAACTGACCATCTAAGAAGGCTACAGACAAAATTTGGTGATCATACATGGATTAGTTCAGTTCAAAAATGTTTTAAGGTTTTTCTATTTTTAGCTATAGCGGTCCCTAAAAAAGACCAATCAACTTAATATAAGCAAACCTGATAAAAAGCAACCTAAGAATGCTACTGACAAATTTTGGTGATCATCCATTCATTAGTTCAGTAAGTTTTCATTCCCCGCCGTGGGGGATATAGTAATAGTCTAGGTCCGTCCATCCTTTCTCCCGTCCCACATTTTTGTCCGGAGCATATCTCAATCAAAGGGCTGCAGCTCTATGGTATTTTCTTATTTTTGCAATCTAAATCATACTGACTGTATGTACTTTCCTGTATAAGTTTATTTTTATATACTATAATTCATCTTACGCAACGACAGCGTTTTGATTTTCTTCTATAACAGTTTGAGATTGATTCATATGGAATTTTGCATGAAAAAAAAATAGAATTGCCTCGACTAGGGTTTGAACCATAGGCCTCTCACACCCTCAACGAGACCGCTTACCTCTGCACCACGGAGAAGTTATACATATGGACCTTGAATAAAAACGAATACATTATGTCATTCTAAATTGAGAATTTCCATTTCGTGTTTGTAATCCTTATTAATTTCGAGGTATTTTGTTCACGATAAACCTGTTGTTTAACACTGATGAAAATAATTAAGCGAAAACAGTCCGACATGTATATATTCCACTACTCGACAGTCAGATTTATTTGTGTACTACGCTCTGGAGTATTCGGTAATCGACATAGCTAAAAATAGCATTTTCATTGATTATAGCATAAAATCGGCTATTTTTCCCTCTTTTGCCCATGTTATAACGGGACCAAAACCATGTGTTAACATAGTCACGCGCTCTTGTTATAGCCCGGTTTCACCTATGCGCAATACATACAGGGCCCAGTAAACAAACAAACAAAAAATGACGATTTGGCCTGTTACCGAAGAGTCATGCGCTCTTGTTATATTGAAATTTATTGATTCGAGGGCCTCAGTCGCTTATTCAAGTAACTATGCCGGAAAAACGGCGTATAGACATCGGTGCTAATCTTGGTTGTCGCCCTTTCTAAGAAACGGACAGTTGTCAATGTAAACAAATACAGTAGAATCTACCTGTCATTCAGTTTAACACTCCGATTAACTTACAAAACTAGATAACACAAAATTAATATGAGAAAATGTTTTATATTTATGTTAATGTTGATAAATGCTCTTTATATTTCTTTGAGAGAATAATGCTTAGTGCCTGATTTTTTTATAAACTTGTTTGCTTGAAAAAAAAAACGATTCTGATGTCACTGATCTTTTTTCTACCGTCAATCTGAAATCATTCTAAGAATTTCTGAGGGTCATGTTTTGTCTTAGGTAGAGAGAAGAGTAATGTAAGGTTTTTTTTTCTTGAGATGATAAATCTCCAAAGGCCAAGCTTTGTTAAATCAATTAAAAGTCAAAATTTCGTTCGGTTCAGAGAATTTTCCAAGTTGTTGGCCCCGGAAAAATGAAACGCATACGTAAAACATAGAATTGGATAAATACCGTCCAATAACAAGACTTTAATGTTAATGTGTTTTGTATAAACTATACATCACGAATCTGTTTGAAAATTTTATGCTATAGTAGCGTCAACACACGTTTATTTCGTGTTATAAAGTCTGCAGAGTCCCTCGGAACTGTTGGAGCCCTCGCCCTACCAGGCTCGGGCACCAACCGTTCCTCGGGACTCTGCAGACGTGACACGGAAAAACGTGCGTTAACCCTATATTAAAATGATATTCATGATAATCCGAAGCTTTACGGAAATAGCCGAACATTTTTCATTGGGTAAAAAAGATATTCATCCGCGAAATTTGTGATTCTAACCTCATATTTCTGTTGACTAATCTAAACTTTTAATGCACTGTAATTCGTTAAATGCCTACATTAAAAATTATTCTTTCTTTTAAATTGCTGGTTTTTAAGCAGTTTTGAGTGAGAACTACTTTGCGTTGTTAGGACTGTTAGGAAATTTTGTGTTAGACCGTGGATGTAAGCTATGTATTTACTGATCTTACGATCAGAAAATACAAAAAGTATTTGGGGTATCAACTTGAAACTAAATAGGTGGATAGATCATATTGAGGAGGAGTGCAGTGCACAAGAATGATAATTCTACCCTGCATAATTTTTCGGTAATTGGCCTTTGTAATTTTTCAAACTTAATTTTTGTCCACAGCATAACCCAACAAGTGAACTTTTCGAAAACCTAGCTAAACACCGTTTTCCGGTACGTTACGGATTTAGCTCTGGGGAATTACACCAAATGAAGGACATAACACTGTTATATGATATTTCTATATTTCTGTTATTATTTTGCCGTATAAGGTGAAAAAACTTGATGTATTTGAAAATTATCAATTTTCCTTTAATATCTTTTGCAAAAGTTTCAAAAAATAAATTGATTATAATGAAAATCAAGTCGTAGTGGCATCTTCCATTGATAAATAAGCGATATTTTCTGCGTAATCTTGTGTATTTGCTTTATTTTTGTATGGAATTATTCATACAATGATATTTAATTATTTTTTTACAAAGTAATAACTGTTTTATTTAACTTTCATTTAAAAAAATACCAAAAACATTGAGTTTGTTATTACACTCTATAAGGTGAATTCATCAGAGCTATGTACAGAAAGTACCGGAAAACGGCGTTTAGCCAGGTTTTCGAATTTGTGAAGAGGGCCAAGAGGGCCCTGGATCGCCCACCTGAGAAATAGGTCATAAGGTCTAAGTGGAGCCCCTTTACACCCCAGAAGCACAATTTGAAAAGAAGGGACAGCTTCATCTGAACAATATTTGTTCACTGTCTCAAAAGAAATTTTTGTGTAAAATTATTTCAAAATTGAACCAGTGATTTAGATGTTGTTTAGATGAACATGTTTTATGCTAAATATCTAAGCTCCACCTCTTTTGGATTTTCACATTTTTTTTTAAAGTTTTTACTTTATACATATTAGGAAAATCAATGACCCTTGGGGCAGGACCAATTTTGACCTAAGGGCTTTCATTTGAACAAACATCTAGACATCTACTAGAATATATTTTATGCCAAATGTCTAAGCTCTGGCTTTTTTTTGGATTTTAACAAGAAGATTTTTTAAGATTTTACCATATACATGTTTATATAAGGAAAATCAAAGACCCCCCTGGGGCGGGGCAAATTTTGACTCTGGAACTAGTATTTGAACAAACTTGGTAGACATCTACTAGAAGATGTTTCATGCCAAACATCTAAGCTCTAGCCCCTTTGTATTGTCACAAGAAGATTTTATTTTAAGTTTTTACTATATACATATTAGGAAAATCAATGAGCCCTGGGGCTAAGCAAATTTTGACCAGGCTGAGCAAATTTTGACCTTAAGTTTTTTATTTGAACAAACTTGGTAGACATCCATTAGAAGATGTTTTATGCTAAATATCTAAGCACTATTTTTTTACAAGAAAATTTTTATGCTTTTTGGTTAAATAATCTTTCGGTTGTCATGGCAACCAGATTTCTTTATTGAATTTGATTTTTTTTTCCAACAAGATAGGTAGAACTTCATGCAAGGACCATACCTACAAAGTTTCAACAAATTTGGACTAGTGGTTTATGAGGAGAGGTTGTCAAAAGAAATTGGTGACGCACAGACGGACGGATGATGGGCTATCAAAAAAAGCTCACATTGAGGACATTGCCCTCAGGTTAGCTAAAAATCACAATCAACTTTGTCTAGGTAAGTAGCTTTAAAGCTGAGAATCTAAATTTTGAGTCTTGAGAGTGGTTTAAAGCAAGTGATTATTTTTTATATATAGTTTGAGAGCAGATTCAAACTTATGAGCTTTAACAGTATCTTTGAAACATCATTAACATGTTATGCACGTGATGTCAAATCATCTTAATTAGATACCCATCTTTCAATGGAAGTTGAAATCCCTTATGGGGGTCTACTCAATCTGCTCTCAATGCTTTAAAACAGGGTTACAGCCTTTTTATTTATAAATATCATTTATGATGCTTATACATGTATATATCAATTGAAACTATGTGGACATGTATAAACTTAGGTAGATATAAGGGTTTAAAATTTGTGAAACCATGAGAAAGAACAACATAAGATTTATCAAATTTATCCTTCCTGAATGATTAAAATACTTGTTTTAAAGACAAAATTAAAATCTGATATATATTTCTAACACCACGCACTTGTATCCGTTAAATAAAAGCCTGATGTCTGTAATATTAAAACTGCTTAGTTTAAAATGTGTACAATTTCAAAAATCAATTTTACTCAACAATGAAGTAAATATCGATATTGAATTCCATGAACGCGTAAATCCAATAGTTACAGTAAATATTTACGTTTAACCTTTAGAAAAGTTTAGATCATTACAGTGGATGATTTAAAACCTGTGACACAATATTGAGCATAACTTAAGGTAAGGTGATTTTATTTTTGTTTCTCTATATATTTAAATTATGCATATATTGCTCTTTTTAAAGTATTATGGTAAAAATACTGTTGACATATTTAGGTTTATGAAATTTCAACACATAATTGACAAGGACTTTTTTAACAATGTTTTAAACATAAAAACATATAAATAGCAGTTTTATACATCAATGATGATTGCACAAAATTAATAATTTTTATTCCATAATTTTTGGTTTTGTGATGTCTGTTTGTATGTCAGTCTGTCTGCACACAACATTTACATTGAACACAGCATGTTTTATGTATAGGCTTATCGTATTGATTTGTTTATAAAATATTGTTTGTTTTCCCTCCCACTACCTAACCAGAATAATAACTGCTGCCTTAAAGTTTAATTGCCAATACGATACCCTTTTTATTCAAATCCATGTAATGAAAACACACAGAAAATAATTATATGCAATAAAAAAGAATGTTGTGGATAAATAGAGGATATTACTTTAGTTTAGTTTCAGTGTAAGATCGGAATATATTTCACCAAATGAGCACCAAAACATATATTTCACAAGTGGCGCACTAAACATAACTAAACAAATTTTCTTTTCATTATATGCAAAGAAACGTTTGAAAAGACATTTTAACCTAATGCTCAATGAAAAGCATGCCAAATAATAATACAACGTGACGTCATTTACCAGTACTGTGCATGCTGGTGTTTCACTGAAACAACGTTAGGGGCTTAAATTCAAAACAGTGAAATTATCAGTTTCATATTTCACTGATATATTTCTATAAACCACTGGATAGCATGTAATATAATTCTATACTTACCTACCCATCCAGGTCACACCAGGAGAAAGAAACTAACTTTTTTGACTGGTCTAGCATAAATACTAAACCAGGGCTTTTCATTTTGACATACAATACAATAACTTTGGCCCGAAAATGAATGAGGTAAAATATAAAGAATTAAACCAAATATTGTGTATAAAAGTGTATAGTCAATTCAGTTAATAGACCATATAAGATGAAATGAAGTTTTTATTTCTTGTTTTTATTCAATTGTGTAATAAATGAACCTTACATTTGATGCCAAAAGAAATGAAATATTTCTGATAATTTAAAATTATGCAAGTTTCATTTTTGAATTACAATATTCTTGAGTTGATAAGTTATTGGTTGAAAACTGTCTTTACATACAAGTTCAATGTGACTTTGACCTTTGACCCTAAAATCAATAGGGGTTATCTACTGGCCAAAACCAATGCACCTGTGAAGGTAAAGGGCCCTTGAATTGTTGAGATATTGATAAGAAGCGTTTTTACCTATAAGATCAAAGTGAGTTTGACCTCTGACCCCATGACACCAAAAATCCATTGAGGTCACTTTCTGAACAAAAACAATGCATCTGTGAAGTTTGAAGGTCAACGGTCCATGGGTTTTCCAGTTATTGATAGGAAACCGTTTTGATATACAATGTCAATTTGACCTTGACCTTTTACCCTTTGATCCCAAATCAAAAAGGGGTAAACTACTTGTCATGACCAATGCACCTACAAAGTTTGAGGGACAAAGGCCCATGTCTTGTCAAGATGTTGATCGGAAACAGTTTCTACCTACAAGGTCAATATGACCTTGACCGTTGACCACTTGACCCAAAACACGATAGGGGTCATCTACTTGCCAATACCAATGAACCTACAAAGTTTGAGGACCAACAGCTCATGACTTGTCACGTTTTTGATCGGAAACCATTTTAACCTACAAGGTCAATGTGACCTTGACCTTTAACCTCTTGACCCCAAAATAAATAGGTGGTCATCTATTGGCCATGAACAATTATCATACCAAGTTTGAAGTTCCTAGACCTAAGTGCCCTTTAGTGAATGATCGGAAAACGTTTTTACCTACAAGGTCAATGTCACCCCAAATCAATAGGGGTAATCAACTGGTCATGAACAATCATCATACCAAGTTTGAAGTTCATAGGCCTAAACATTCTTCAGTTATTGATCGGTTTCAGATTTTACCTCTGAGGTCTTTGACCCCTTGACCCCAAGATCAATAGGGATCATCTACTTGTCATAAACAATCATCATATCAAGTTTGAAGATCCTAGGATCTAAACCTTCTTAAGTTATTGATCGGAAACTGTTTTTACCTACAATGTCAATGTGACCTTTGACCCATTGACCTTGAAATGAATAGGGGTCATTTACTGGTCATAAACAATCATCATATCAAGTTTGAAGTTCCTAGTCCTAAGCATTCTTTAGTTATTGATCAGAAACCATTTAGTCTACGAACCGATCGAATTGTCTGCTAGAGTATGACATTATTATATACAAAAAGGCAATTTGACAAACATGCAATACAAAGTAATCTATTATAATGCATTTTAGGAAAAACATTGCAGTCTCAGGAAAGAAAGCTTTAAAACAATTATCATCATCTACAACATCCATGGCATCAGATGAAGATCTTCAAATTTACTGCCAGCCTTGTGATGAGGAAGGACCTAGACTCCCTGCCCATGGTTACTGCACTGACTGCAAGGAACACCTTTGCCACACATGCTTTACAGCCCATAAAATAAATAGGCTTTCAAAACTTCATACACTTCAGAACGCTACTAATATGCCTAAAGTTTTGCAGCAGCCCTCAACATCCATACACACAGGTCAGTCTGATGTCCTAACCACATCATGTGTTAAACATCCACAAGAAATGATCAAGTTCTACTGCAATGACCATACAGAATTTCTTTGCAGTGTTTGTATTACCCTTGAACATCAAGTTACTTCCTGCAAAGTCAACTATATACCAGACAGTTCTGGTGATATTATAGACAGCAAAGAATATCAAGTTATCTTGAATGCAGTAAATACCACTTCTAACAAATTTCAACAGATGGTAGAAGATATCAAGAACATGACATATAAATCAAATAGCTCCCTCAAAGATGCATTCGTTGACATTAAAAAGTTTCGGCAAGAAATCAACCAAAGACTAGATGAACTTGAGAGACAGGCTGAAGATGCAGCTGAAGTCATAGAACATTATAACAACAAACATCTGAAAGCAGTAGAAGAAATTTGTGAAGTTATAACCAAATCTTTGAAGATATCAGCAGACAAAATCAAACAACTGAACACATCACAACAGGCCAACAAACTTTTCATGGAACTTAAACTTGCAGAGAAAACAATACAGAATGTGGAGGGAATAGCACAACAATTTTTATCGTATGATATCAAGGAACACAAGTTTCAATCATCTGATAGAATATTAAATGTGTTTAAAAAAAAGAAGTCACTGGGTACACTGAAAACTTTTAATAAAGACTGTCAACCTAAACAGATAAAGTCTAGACAGTCTTCATATGAGGGAGAAATCTGTGTGAAGACATCAAAATATAGTTTGGATTGTTATATAACAGGAATGACTCTTCTGACTCCTGATCTTCTTATCATCACTGACTACAGAAACAAAGCTGTAAAGATGGTGGATACCAGCAGTAAATCTGTGTATGATCAACTACAACTAGATGCTGAACCATGGGATATCACCAGAGTAACCAGTACTGAACTTGTTGTCTCACTTCCAGACATACAAACAATACAATTTATAACAATCTCATCAAACAAACTCATAAAGAAGCACACTGTGAAGGTTGATGGAGACTGTCGTGGTATTAGCTGTTACCAAGATAAACTTGTTGTGGCATACTGGAATCCTGCAAAACTTCAGATACTTGATATGAATGGTACCATACTGACAACAATTGATGGGATTTTCAGTTATCCATCCGGTGTCATCAGTAACAGAAGTTCTATCTATGTATCTGACATGAAGGCAGTGACAAGATTAAACTGGCAAGGTGATGTGATAGGTAGTTATAGTGGTGTGAGATACCCTAGTGGAATGTCACTGTCAGATGATGGTACTGTCTTTGTGTGTGATACTGGGAGAACTGTTATAGAAGAAATATCAGGAGACTGTTCAACAGGAAAGGTGGTGCTGCTGGATCAAAGGCAAAGAATTAAATCAAACGCTGTATGTTGGTGTGAAAAAACAAAGAAGCTGTATTACACCTGTCATGCACAAGACAACTTCCTTCACATGTATAAACTGTCGTAGAACAATACAATTTTAACTGTATTATCAAAATAAGTTAATACCTAATTCACTGCATATGTTTGTTCTTTTTCGTACATTAAAGTGGATAGATCTATAATAGGTACATTTTTCATTAGTGTTTTAACAAGAACTGTCAGAGGACAGTAACGCTCGACTATTCGAAAAGTTGTCACATGGGTGTTTCACTAAGTATAATAATGCTTACCTATATGAATACATAAAATTGTCCGAAAAGGTACAAACCCTTCAGTTATTATGAAGATACCAGCTTATAAACAAAAATTTACCTAGAATTTCTTCGTCTTAGATAATCACAGAGAAAAAGAGTGTAAAGTTTCAATCCCCCTTAGTTAAGATACCGTTTCCCCTTCCCCGACAAAAGGGGTTGCCTGCATTAGTTTCGTTTTAATTCTGCAAATATTTCGGGGTTTAAAAAATTAAATTGAAAAAAAATAGGAAGGGATCTTTTTGGAAAAATTGCTTTAAAACTTTGCTTGGGGGAAAAAGTGTTGTTAATGTTCTGAGTAGTATTCATGGCATTAAACATTAATATGATGAATAATAATATTTTGTTATAGAACATTTTTATTATCTGCAATATAAATATGTATGTATTATCGGATCATATGTCTTACACCTGCCAACAAGATCCACATATGATTCTAATGTGGTTTGTTGAAATATCTGATACTAAACACTATCAATATAATTATTTTTTGTATTTCAGACCAAACATTATAGACCGATTCACTTTAAGTCATAAAAAATAAAAATTGGTTTTGATATAAAAACATATAACAAATTTAGGAAAATATTTTTAATGGAAGAACTGCTTAAAAATGTTTAAAAGCTTATTTGATTTGGTAACATATACTTTAATAAATGTTAAGGATAAATTATC
The DNA here is from genome assembly GCF_026571515.1 of Ruditapes philippinarum. Taxonomy (NCBI): domain Eukaryota; kingdom Metazoa; phylum Mollusca; class Bivalvia; order Venerida; family Veneridae; genus Ruditapes; species Ruditapes philippinarum. The sequence goes on along the minus strand of NW_026867305.1, from coordinate 55,682 downwards.
TGAGGAAATCTTATGCTGAAGCATTTAATATAGTGATTAAAATGCCTGTCAAGAGTATGAACATTGGTAATTTTTACAATCAAAAGATCATCAGGGGTTGCCCAAAAGTATTACTTTTAAAAATTTTTTTGGGAAGATAATGTAAAATGCCTTTTTGGAAATTTTTAAATTAAGGCTTTAATGGAAAAAAAGTGGGACAAAGTTCTTTAATTTTTGAAAAATTTACATTATTTCGTGGCCCACTAATATTTTTGGTTATTAAAAAAAAAAACATTATTTTTTTGTCCCCAATATTTATAGCTTGAACTCAAAATTTGTTTTTGCTTCTCAGGTGATTCTTTTGATCCAACAGAAACCAGTGATTTCATTAGAACCATTAAATTCTTTGTATAGTTTGTTTTTTTAAACCCATTTGGTTTTTAAAACCATTTTTTTCCCCATATCAATTAGTGACTTCAAAAGCAACCATAATGCACTTGTCTCTTTATTGCAACCAGTGAATTTCCTAAACAACTATTGATCATTTATTTCGATAGCAACTCTTTACTTTACATATCAACAAGTTACTTTCAAAAACAGCAATTAATTGTTGCAATGGCAACAATTGACTATTATACAAAACCGTTGATTTTCCATAGCAATCACTGGTGTTCCATTATAGCTACATTTAGTTCCATTGACGTTTTCATGCAATAACTGACTTCTATAGGAACAACTGCTTTTCCATTGCAACCAGATACTTTTATAGCAAAAACTGACTTTTCACAGATACTAGTGACTTCCCAGAAGCCATGAATGTTCAACTTCAATCAGAGACTTGTAAAGCAACCATTGACTTTCCATAGCAACAAGAGACATTTCATAGCAACTATTGACTGGATACCTTCCTTGCAATCATAGTTATCAATGTAATGGACCCCTCCTGCTTTCCTTTTTAAAAAAACTGTTTTTTTTTTATTTAAAAGGTGTTGATAAACAAAAAAGCTTTAAATTTTCTAAACCCTTAAAAATATAGAGGTTTTTAAAAAACTGTAAATTTTTATGTATGAAATCTATTTCTTGGGTGAGGCTTAAAAAAATAAAAACATAGGGAGTCTTGCATACAGTATTGCCTATTTCTATACTGCTGAAAGTGCTTGTGTCATAGCTATTTATACATACCTGACCCAGATGAGAGCATGGTATCACCGTATAGATCTAATGCTAGATAGGAATACGGTATACCAAACACCAGTATAATAGCACCAATCAGTATTACTAGCTTCAACAAACATGACATCACGTCAACAGCTAACTGACACGATTCCTGAAATAATATATGACATCATTGTACTTTCCTTTACTACATCACATTAATTTTGTATATCAAATGTTGTAAAATCATTCTTTTCTCATTTTGCATTGTATATAATAGGCTGGTGGCCTTATTATCAAGTATATATGCTGCTGATGTTGTTGTTATTTGTTCTTCAAGTAAATCATCATGATGTATTTCTTTTTATCACATACCCGTGCTGTATTTGTGACTCCGTAAATATAGTGTTGCACGACAAGCATATATTTTGACGTGACGTCATTTGCGTTTTATAAAAATAGCTTTAAGATGCGCAAAATGTTAGCGTTATACTATAGGCGGGTCAATGAAAAAAAGGTTCGTTTTCACTTCAAACGGTCTTTACTTTTGGTATATGAAAGGTCTTTACTTTTGGTATATGATAAAAAGAATATTAAATTCGTGTAAGTTCCTTATTGAAATCGTTAAATAAAATAATATTATCCGTGCCAGAGGCTCGCATAATGTAATTTTATTCAACTTATTCAATAAATTCAGTATTGAACCTACACTAATTCAATATTCTCTATTACCAATGTTTGGTATGAAAGGCATGTGACACATTTATTTTCATTATTATTGTGGATGACTTCAGGCTTCAGAAAATCCTTTGATTATGATTTAAATCCTTTATGATAGAAACGACTTACAGTGTTAAACATACTATACAACAGAGTCAGATTGGAGATCAAAATAGCTAAATATTAACCAAACTTTAACATCCATTACACAGTATCAACAATTGAGATAGTTCATAAATCAAAATAATCTTCTGTACATTAATAAATCACCTGTTTTTGTTTACTGACTTGTTCCCCTCTTACTAAGAGCTGTGAGAAAAACAGGTAACCACTTTCTTCTATGGGTTGGAATATAAAACGTGCAGCCATGGATCCAAGATTGTTCACTATATCATATATACCTACAATATAAACAATCAGAATTTTATTACAAATTACTGCAACTATAATTTTGTTATCAAATTCTAATCTATTGGGGTCCTTCATGAACAACAAAAATAATGTAAATAATTATGGTTAAACGAATAGTCCAATTTTCTCTAAGCTAAAAATGAAAACAATCCAGCTGATATTTGGTTTGGTCATGAGATTTAGCAGTATATTGAACATATTCTTCATTCAAAACATAACATTAATTAAAGTAGTACAAACAATGTAGTCAATGTTCTGCAGTAGTATTGGAATCAATGATTTTTTTTATAAATATACATGTAATTTACACTAAAGCACAGGAAAGAGATAATTTGAATGGCTTCCGTATGGCACTAAACATGTCTTTTGCAATTTACTTGTTTTACCCAAAAAGTAGTGCAAGTCAATGTGGCACAAAACCACTGACGTTCCATAAGCAAATTACAGGTTGCTTTATTTCTGTATATTAATATACATTGGTTCAGCTATATTAGCTTTATCATAGGTAGATACCTATAAATTTTGCATAACAGATATATTGTCATTGTGGTAAAATAATATTTTAATTTTAGCAAACAAACAAACCTTGATCTGCAAAACTTAAAACTCGAAATATAGTCATAACATACTTTTCACCTGAAATAAAATTTAAAAGAAAATTCAGTGTCATAATCAACTAAATGTGTCATTAAATCGACTCCGCTTATGACGAACTCAATGGGACATTTAAATATCGTTCGTTATATCCGAAGTTTGCTAAAAGCGAAGTAGCAACAACTTGCTGACTTGTTTGGGTGGAAAGATTTGCCGTGTCACTAGTTACAGGTATAATCAGTATTTAACGGCAGCGGTAATTTAATGCGGGTCATTTTATTGAACAATATATTATGTACATAAAATTATGTACATGTATTTAGACATGTAGTACACGTCTATAAAGTGCTTACCATTTGTATTTTTACTATTTAATTCTTATTGTTTGGTTAATATTGCAAACAAAAAATCGGTTATTTATCGGGTATTTACAGCAATTTATCAACTGAGGGTGCGAAATATAAATTTTCCGTAACAAGTAGGAAATAATTTTGTAAGAACATTTTATCAAAATCTTTATTCCTACATGTGCAATCACTCGACTGAATAATTATCGGATAGCGGTATTCATGTACTGATCTTAATCGAGAGCATCCCGATATTTCAATTATAACAGTTTGTTTTAACCGAGGATATTTACATGTTTTTCTTCGTTTGGGAGTTGAAAAAAAGTTGTTCGCTATAGCCGAAAAATCGTTTTAAGCAAGTAAGTACTAAGCGATTTGATTAATATAAAATAAAGAAGGAATCGGCCGGGGATGTCAGATTTAGTTCGCTATTACCGATAATTTGTTATAAGCGAGTTCGTTATAAGTGGAGTCGACTGTCTGTTATTCAAATTCTTTTTTTAAATTATTGCCATATATCAGTTCTGAATTTGAAGATCAAAGACATAAATTATAAAATAAGAATCCAATGATATATGAAGTTCTATGTTATACTAATGGATAACCAATATCACTATGCCTTTCTTTTTTTTATACTTAAAATTTCAATGACAGCACCAGTCCATGTATCCATGTAGGAGCCTAGAGGACAACAGGGGAAATTAGAGGTGCTTTTGAATGTTTTGTCTGCTAGATGTCCCTGAATTGCCAGATTAATTGTTGGGTGAATTGGCAGTAATTAAAGCATTTGATTTTCGTTTAAGAAATGTTGTTAAAAAAGTGACAACTTTTTCGGCGTGGTGCCCCATCAAAATGATACATCAGGGGGTTGCCAGAAGGGGGATGTGCCCCTCATCTGTTTAGGGGATTTGAAGGGGCGGCAGTCCCCCTCATCGCCAAGAGAAAATGCACTTGTGAAAGGCTAAAAATGACCCCAGGTCGATCATAAGGTAATGTGTAACCAACGCTGAAAAGCCTTTGACTCTATCTCATTCCATTGAGAAGTTCAGCACTTTGAAATCAATTTTGATGGAAAAAACCACTGCAAATTAGTGATTTTTGGCAATTTTGAGATGTCCCCTCGTTGCCATGGTAACAGGAAATTTAAGACTGAGCATGTTGTTACAAAGGCGATGGTCCAGTCATCATTTGTGCCAAGTTTGATTAGTATTGAAGCATTTTTCATAGTTCTTTAGCAGTTTGAACTTGAAACAGGAGGCTTTTCAATGAAAACGGCCATTTTTACACAATATGCTCATGAGGGAAAGGGTTTTGAGAAAAATTAAAAATGCTACAAAACAACAATTTTTCTTCAAAATTATATCATGTATATGTCAGGCCATGTTTTAACATGGAAAACGCGATTTTTGGTAATTTCAGGTATTTTTATCATTTTTTTTGTTTAGAAATGCAGTATTAAGTCAAACAACTTTTGCACAGATTTACTGTAACCTGCCTCCCAGTCATAATCAGTATTAACAGCATATTCAGTAGATGTTATAATTTTAGTGTTTTTTTTCAAATTTGTATTTTTTCCCAAAAAAATTATATCTACAATTAAATTTGTTTCTATATAACAGTTAGTAGAAATATGTCATCATATCATTTAAGACTTATTAATTAAGTTACCATTCAGTCAAAAAAGTAATATTTCAGGGCTGGACCTAAGATATTGTTTTCATTAACTGTTTTCAACTTTCTTTTATATGTAAATTATTATACATTTATAATTGCTTAAAATATAATATAATATAATGATGTTAATTTACATATCATATACAATATATACAAGAATAAAACTTGCTAATGCTCGCGGCTTCTCATACAAAATAGATGTAAATGTGTCTGCAATTTGTGATATAACAATAATATTACCAGCGGCGTTGAAAATAATATTTCATAGAAAACAATCAAGAAATGATAAGTTTAATTGCAAAGATTCATGGAAACCTAAACCTAAACATTGTCATTCAGATCCATGTAGTCTTGATGTCTTGTGACTTATGATGTCCCAGTGTTGTATTACTTGTGCATGCTTGCAAGTATTGATCTTGTTCTTCATGTTTTATGTCATTCAGAACAGAACACCTTGCCGATTGACCATACTTAATAATGATCAAAGTATGTCAAATATGGTCGAAAAGTTTCAAATATATCAAAAACATTTAACGTATTTTATCTGGTTGAAAATCACTGTTAGCAATGTTATAAAACAGGCGTGAAATGGTGTTATAATGCAGACAGTAATTGGAGAGTGTCAACCGAAATTACGAGCATACTCTTTTAAACTTTGTAGCACCTCTAATTTAACAAAGTTTTTGCAATAAGACTTTAAAGAACTTTTTGGCAGAGATTTTTCTAGGATTGATTTTGATGACCCCCACATTTTTTTTCTGTCCAAATTAGAAAAAGACTTCGTTAACTGGAAGGATAATGATAAAACCAAGACACAGCTTTGAATAATAAAGAATCTATTTAATAAGATATTTAATTTTAAGCTTTTTTATCTTTTGAAAAATGCAAAATATCCAAGGGCAGAAATCAAAGAGATTCCGGACACAGCAAATGCCAGAGTTTTCTTTCCAAATGTGAACTGACAAGCGTTGTTACTTAGATTCTGTGTAATGTCGTCATCCATTTGCCCTGTGGAATCTTTCTCGCGAATGATTTCATTTCCTGAAATATATGTGACATTGTTTACATATCAATATTGAATGTAATGTAAAATATGTTCAATATCATAAACAAAAAATAAATTCAATTAAAAGGTTAAGTAACAAGTATTTTGCTTAGAAGAGTGCGTAGAGAAATTCAACAGAAAATCAATATCATATAAGGCATACGTTTTGTTTTTACAATATGAAATTTGGCTCCTCCCTGTAGGGAGCTAATTTTTTAAGAGTAACGAAATAAAGAATAGAAAACTTTATCTGCAAAAAGGCTTTATGACCAAGACATTTAAATAGTACCTGAAATATCGTTGTTCTCTGTTACGCGTGGAGCGTTGCTGCTGTCCTTTGTAGCACGTGTAACATCGTCCTTCTCCTTTGTAGCACCTGCAACGTCGTTCTTGTCCTTTGTAGCGTATGCAACGTCGTTCTTGTCCTTTGTAGCGTATGCAACGTCGTCCTTGTCCTTTGTAGAACATTTGAGGTTGTTGTTTTCATTTGCGCTTGAAATATTATCATTGATCACTGCAACACTTGGGACGGTAGCACGTAGTGCGTTGTTATTTTCTGTTAATACTGGAGGGATGGTGTCGTTCTCTTGGCCACTATGAACGGAATTTGTTATCTTAACAGCAAAGTAATCATTGCTTATGTACTTTGTAGCACCTGGAGATTTGTTGGTCTTCTGTGCAGCACAAGGAGTGTGAGTGTTGCTTTTTGTTACATGTGTTGGGATATCCGGGCTGATATCTGCTCCAGTTTTGATAATATCTGAAAAATTGTTATCGATTTAAATGTCAAACTAAGAACAATCACTTAGGAAATTCAATATATCAACAAGTGGGATAAAAATTTAATTCCAACTTTATTTATAGCGCTTTATAAAGTTAATTTAAAGTATTTTAAAGAAATTAAAGGCAATCACTGCGCCTTTACTACCAATATGCACTTCATTTTACAAATAAAAGTTCTCTATATCTCTAAATATCTTGAAAGAATTGTCACAACTTTAGATTGTCTTATATAATATAAACTATATACAATGTATTTCAGTATGGAATCCCTTTATTACCCACCCTCTTATCACTAAGATACATCTGTAGTTGTTAATATAAGAAGAAAAAACAACATACCGTCTGTTTTGACTGTGGCAGGTACCATTCTTTTACAATGTATCAGCCCAATGTTTCGTGGCGGCACGTATTTTGGAGGGTTTTTGATTTTTGGTACGACAAAGCCTACTTTATCTGCACGTGGAATATTGAGACTTGGCACGTGAAATGTTTCCTTCCTGCCTACAGATGGCGCTGGGCAATTATGTTCAGGGTATACTGCAATGATTTAACATGTACATGTACTAATCATTAGCATAAAAGTTAAAGGATTGTGTGAAATTAAGTAAAATAATTATAATAATAATTGAGTGAAATACATGTATGGAATATATTTTTACCCAATATGATATCCACGAGCCGGAACAGGGAATGAAATACAACATATATAATTTAGTTTCATCATGATAAGCATCCATACTGCACGAAATACGAAAAAAAAAACTTTAAATTTAATTTTACCTGTAGTTATTTACGAAAAAAATCCCATTTGCTACACAGTTGAAATTGTACATATCTAAATAATTTCTTATAATGAAATGAATTATAGCTGAAGCTACTAACTGTCACAGAAAAAAAAATTAACAGATCATCATCAGAATGGACACAACTTTTGATATCAAAGAAGGGACTGAAATGTTTAATATAATACATGTATTTAAAATGATTAATGAATGACAAAATGGTTTGTTTAATTCGATCATCGAAAGACAGGTAAAACTGTACCTTCTTTTCCAGCAAATGCTGTTTTGTTGTATGTATGTTCCACCATTATTGGATGCTGACCAATATATATCGTATGAGGCGTTGTCGATTCAATATCAACCACCTTTCCTGTACATGATCTAACAACTAAAAACTTGTAATTCACGAAACTGTCCTTGGGAAGCCTTAAATATAAAACATGACAATGGTTTTGAAACTTTTATTGACAGGTTATTATCTGGAGCTGAATGTCAAATGAAGATGCTTTGTCTAAGCAACCCAGGGAGCCACGATTCTAAGACCTGATCGCTAGTTTTATAACAATGAGGTATTATTGAACAATCTTTCAATAATTTTGGTATTTAGAAATTTTTTAGAAACCATTTTGGTATCTACAAAAATCTCGAATGACTACCCTGATGTGTTGTAAAGGAAAAATACTGTTATTTTGAATGAAACGAAGAGCTGTTCTGCGATTTGTGACGGTTAGAAAATAAATAACATTTTTTTGGCTTTTAGACATATTTGTTATAAAACCTACCACAAGTCTTTCTCCCAAACGTTACGCCCAATAGGTTTGCATCTTGGAGCAATTTCGGGGTTATCATTGCCAAGTTGAATGCCCGGATCGACCACGGCTACAAAGTAGTCATTTGCCCCACCCGGATAACATTCTAGAGACTTGAACACCCCAAGTTGTACTTTCACCTTATCATTTCTTGTTGATGTCATCTGTGAATATATAATATACAATGTCAAGATGTGCTGACTACAATAATATTATATTGTTGTCATTTACTATAAACTTTCCTAAATCATTGTAGTATGAAAGGTATATGGTAACTTTTACAAAGCAAATAAACTTATTAATTTAAGCAATCCGGCTGACTGGACTAAATAGTCCGTGGACTGGATTGGAACTGACTGATGTTACACGCCCGTTAGAAATTTGGAAATGTTCAGTTCAGGGTATTTCATTCAATTCAAACAAATATCAATATATGAAATGCACAAACTGAGACTAATTTCTCCGGTTATATTATAGTATTTACCCGTATTTTGGTTTTATACATGTATAGTTTCATTTGAATTAATATCTAACGTCATTGGCTAACAATATTAGGTATGGTTCTTTCTTATTTTAGCCAAGAACTGCAATTAATGTAAATTCTTGTAATTCAAAATATTGTTAACTTAGTGTAACACATATATATTTACAAAATATTACATTATCCTTACCTTTAAGCATGAAAGTCTTCTAAAACATTTAAATATGTTGACTGAAAGAAAACTCGTCTGTATAGCTCACGCTTTGTTAGCTTGTAATAAACGTTAATCATATGGAAACAACGTAACGTTAATGACGCAGCGACGTAAATGTTTATGACGTCACCAATATTAACCGGATCTAACCCGAGCCGCCATTTTATATAGACCCGCTGGAATTTTACACGAGTCAAGGGACATGATATAGGGAAGCCTGTGACGAGATTAATATCATTTCTAAGAGTTAAATGTATGTCTATATGAAATGATAACGAATTTTTATCACGTATTATAATACTGCACGTTTGTAACGTCGCTTTTCATTGGATAATCGTGACGTTTATATAGTTTTATATACACGGCTGCTGTCGGTTTTTATGTAAATCTCGCTATATTCTTCTAAAAAATGATGCTTGCTGTATTATAAATTCGTTACAAATATTTCTGACAGGTTATATGGCCGTATTTATAGCGGCTCGGGTTATATTAACAAACAACAGTTTATATAGGGCCATATAACCTATCAAAAATCTTTATAACTAATAATATAAGGCCAGAAAACTGCTAAAAACGGCAAAATCTCCGTTAAACTTCATATCATATGAAATATGTGTAATATGAAGAAATACTCATTGGCTATACTTTTACATTAAACGATATCATATGATAATCTTTCTTTCAAAAAATATGATACCTTTTTTGCATTTGTACAAAAAAATTGGAAATTTTCATTTAAAGTTACAGCACACAGTACAAGTCGAAAGAGTGGCATTTCACAACAGATGACTAAACTGGGAACAAATGGATTACAATGTTGGTTGGCGATGTATACATACGTGTGAAATCGTAAATAAATGTTATCTGGTGCTTTTACATAGCCTAGGGTGACCGTTAAGGAAGCGGATAAGTTGTAATATATAATGGCATTTGTATGGTGGCTGATTTACGCCATGTCGTATTTTCGCTTCTTCGCCTCAAAATGCGAAAACGAGAAAACACGAAGGGACGACAAAGTTGGACTTTGTCGTGTTTTCGCTTTTTCGCATTTTCGAGGCAACAAAGCGAAAATACGACAGAAGGCGAGCGAAAATACGACACATAAAATCTGTCGTATATTCGCATTCCATCTGTCGTATTTTCGCTTTTTCGCGTTCAAAATACAAAATGCGAAAACACAAAGAGCCGACGTATCACTTTGTCGTCTCTTCGCATTTTCGCCTTTTCGCATAATTACATTTTCGCATTGTTACATTTTCGCTTTTTCGCATTGTTACATTTTCGCGTTGTTATATTTTCGCATTTTCGCGTTACATTATACCATGTTGTCAGGCGTTCCTCGGGTCTTTAAAACAAAGATCTCTTGATGGTAATTCTGTCTTCCCCATATTGCACGAATATCAGTAAAAGGAGAACAATAAAAATTTATAGAAAAAATGAATACAACATATCTTATATAGGACTATTAAATAATGAATTGATGTCTCCATGCGCATGTACAACCGAAAATGCGAAAATATAACAATGCGAAAATGTAACAATACGAAAAAGCGAAATGCAACAATGCGAAAATGTAACAATGCGAAAAAGCGAAAATGTAACAATGCGAAAATGTAACTATGCGAAAAGGCGAAAATGATACTTTGTCGTCTCTTTGTGTTTTCGCATTTTTGTATTTTGAATTTTGTATTTTGAACGCGAAAAAGCGAACATACGACAAATGGAATGCGAAAATACGACAGATTTTAAGTGTCGTATTTTCGCCCTCCTTCTGTCTTTTTTTCGCTTTGTTGCCTCGAAAACTTTGTCGTGCCTTCGTGTTTTCGCTTTTTCGCATTTTGAGGCGAAGAAGCGAAAATACGACATGGCGTAAATCAGCCACCATATCAAACAAAGTTGTTTCGTCAACCCGTCATTTCGTCAACTGAATTTAAATTGTTAACTTTTTTAATCATTATGAGTAACAATTTTAGCGGTCAAGAAGTGAAGATAGAGATAGAGGGTATGGGTAAGAGCATCGGACTAATCCGTCGTGGGTTCGAATCCAATTAACTTTGAGATTTTCTTTGGACTTCCACAACCGTGTGATTACTTATTAGGTAACCAACGATGCAATCAGCTAGCGTAAAAAATGGGATATCTTTAAATATCATTTGGTTTAACAGGTCACTGAATAAGAGGCAGATAGTTTATTTTATGGTGTTTCACTTAATTTTTTCAGATGCATTAATTCTTTATATGGTCCTCATGATGTTGATAGGTTTGCTAATTCTCATAATCATAAACTGGCTAGATATAATTCTTTATTTTGGACGCCTGAAACAGAGGCTGTTGATAATTCTGTCAAATACAACGACCTTAACCTATAATGTTTGTTAACCACTATGCTAATACGCTGAACGGTTAAAATGAGTAATTATTTTGGTGATTAAAGATTTAGGCGATAAAATAATATGCTTTTGTTATTGGCAGGAAGTGAAATAAAAGTGTGGACTTTAATAAAGCCTAGCTTATTACACAGCGATTATAATTGTTTGTTTTTGTTTGGTTTGGTTTTTCGGCACACAAACACAATTGAGGTCATACGGCACCGAAACAGGAAAGTCGATTTGGGCTAGCTTCGAAATCTGAGTACATATATATACGCGATATTCTATGAAACACAGGAACGTTCGTTCAAATTGATATTTTAATATTTTTTCGACTTGTTTATTTAGGTAAGTCTTGAGCATATTGATGGACAGTTGTAGTACTGTATTTTACAAGCTCTGTCTACTCCCGCTAGCAGCGGCTTAAGTAGAACATGAAAATGGTTTTAACTTAGGAATTTGAAAGTCACAACAAACACTCTAAAATACCATACATGGACACATGAGAAAAAAAACCCTGACAGATTCCTCACAAAAGAAGCAAATATTTTCTATGAATCCATTTTCACATCTTCTTCCGCCATTGACTGTCATGCAGGATTTTTACAATGTTAGTATTTATTAAAATATACTTATCGCATATTCATGCTGCTTTTGAAACTCTGTAAAAACGATATAAACGGCCGTGCATTTGTGAAATTTAGCGCAGTAAGACTTAATAATTTCTAGAAGGGATAGTATGCATTTGTGTGTGTTTGTGATACTTTTTGTCTTTTTTCATAATTTGAAGGGATCACAATTAAACCAAGGCTTAAATTTAGATTATATGAAATCTATTGACAAATAATTCTCATTTATCTAAGGTTTACAAATTTATCTGCTGAAAAAAGCAAAATATCCAAGGGCAGAAATCAAAGAGATTCCGGACACAGCAAGTCCCAGGGTTTTCTTTCCAAATCTGAAGAGACCGGCGTTGTTACTGAGCTTCTTTTTTTTTTTTTTAATTTTTCAGCAACATATGTTGCCCATTTATTTTCCCCGTAATTGGTGCAGTGGGGTCGGAGAGCCATCCCCTACTGTACCTTACATTATCAATTCATGGCATATATCATCATACTATATTTAAAACATTTAAGTGACATTAAGCTCATTTTTTTTTCAAAGTCAAGTTGAGATTTATTGACTATAAATTTCATTATTGACAATAATAATGGTGCTTGACAACAGTTGATATAAGAAAAAGTTTTGGATAAAATATATATCTGCCTAAAACATAAAGACTGTCCCATACTTTTATTAAGTATAATTTTTCCCTCTACATATATTTCCAAAATGTTCCTTGAGCCATAAGAGTTATGGAATATATTGAAAAACTTAGACGAATCATGGCAAAAATGTATTTCAACTTTCACTGTTTATATTCACTATTTGCTTTGGATGGGCATAATGTCACTTTAACTAAATAGATACAATATTGATATGCTAAAATAATTATTAATAGCTAAAATGGGGTTTTTGTGAATTTTTAAAGTAGTCTATTGCTGAATTTACATTTTCCTTTATATTCGAATTATATCTACAAAAAAAGACAAAGTAAAAATAACCTCGTTTTAAAACAAAATACTAAAGATATTACTACACAGCAATGTTGCATATTCATGTAAGTTATTGAATTTAATAAAGCAACAGGTATATGGAAAAGGCAAAAACAAGTTTGAGGTTAGAATTCATCTAATTCAGAGGAAAATGTTTTCATTTACCTATATAAGTCTTCTCTAAAAAGTAAAAAAGAAAAGGTTGTTGGTGTAAACTTGGAGGATTTACTTCCAAGTTATTAATATTCTCTAAATATTAGTAGAGGTCACTGATGGAAGGTCTGTCAGGTAAGTAGAGTGTCTTAATAATATTAATAATTAAACAAGGGGTGTCTACTACTTAAAAATATCAATAATTACATAGTCTCACTAACTTACTAAATTTTTAAACATTTCCCATGAGCGTTCAAATTTTTCATATTGAAACAGCTGTTTGGCACTGTATTTTTCAGTAGTATAAATAGAAACTATTTGTTTCTTAAAAATTTCCAAAGAAGGCCTTATTTTCTTCAATCTGTTATAGTATATGTACTGTTTTGCTAGCAAAATAATCTTATTTAGGATGATGTTTATATTAACATTCCCAAATAAGATATCAAAATTACTCCAATTAGTGAAATTTATATTACATTTTTCTTTGATATATGATTGTAATTGTTGCCAAAATTGTTTAATAGTTTCACAATTACAAAACAAATGTATTAAAGTTTCTGGCTCATGTTGGCAGAATGTACAGTCATTTTCTGTAATAATATTCATTTTTTTAAGAAGATAGTTTGTGGCTAAAATTCTATGGTTGATTCTGTATTGAAACCAGATCAGTTTTGGGTCTTTTGTTACTCTAAAAACATTACTATATATTAAATTGAAATTCAAGTTATTCATATCGCCTAAACTTATTAATTCATTTTTCCATTTTTGCAATGAATTTGGGTATTCTTCCTTCTTTTTTATCATTCTATATATAGATCTGCATCCTTTTTTATCTTTATTTATAATAGCCAAACCTAAAGGAATGTGGATATTGAATGATTTCTTAGGTAAATGTCTTATATTATTATTCAAAAGAAATTCATTTACTGCAGCTAAAAAACCTTGATATTCCAAATAATTTGTTCTAATATTGAATATACTAATAAAATTTTGCCAGGTGTAAAATTCCCCTTCTTGATTGATAAGGTCCCCTAAAAATATTACTCCCCTAGATACCCATCTGTTATAACAAACACTAGATCCTGCTACTTTAATGCCGGGGTTATGCCATAAATTGACTGAGTAACTTTGCTGACAAGAATTCAACTCTACATTTGAAGAAATTAAATAAAAACTGTAAAGCACATCTTTCCAAAAAGGATTTAAATCTTGATGTAATTGTATTCTTGCATAATCTGTACCATACTTATATATGTTATTTAAAAAAGGGCATGCACTTTTAACAATATGTAAAAAATTACAATTAACTGTCAACAGTCTTCTTAGCCATGTTGCTTTTAAACTATACATAAAACACTTGAGATCAACCATCTTAAGCCCTCCAAACTTGTATTCCTGTGATATAATATTTCTTTTAACCTTATCTCTTGAATCACTCCATAGAAAATTGAAAAACATTTGCTGGATAATATTTATTTTTGCTAGTGGTGGGTTAGGAATACTCAAAATCAAATGATTTAATTTTGACAAAGCAAGGGTTTTAATAACCACTAATTTGCCGAGTGGCGTTAACACTCTTTTTGACCAGCAAGCAAACAACTTTTTAATTTCCTCAATTTTTGAGTCATAATTAATATCAACTATATTAGATAAATCTACTGAAAATTTAATTCCAAGAAGTGTGAAAAAGTTATCTCCCCATGATAAATTGTATTCTGGACAAAGTATTGTGCTACTGTATTTTTTTGACCCAAACCAAATTACTTTTGTTTTCTCCATATTTATATTAAGGCCTGAAATGTTTGCATAAAATTTTAAAGTTAACATTGTGTTTTTTAATGATTCTGACGTGCCATCTAAGAATAAACTAGTATCATCAGCATATTGAGAGAGTTTGTACTCTGTACCATTAACACTAATTCCTTTTATATTATTATTATCTCTTATCAATATTGACAGGATTTCTGCGCAAAGAATGAACAGGTAGGGAGACAGAGCATCACCTTGACGACAGCCTCTTTGTAGCGAGAACCAATCTGACATGTGACCATTAACAATAACACATGACTCTATATTTGTATAAAAAAGTTTGATCCATGATCTAACAGAGGGTCCAAAATTAAAAAACTCTAAAACTTGATGCATAAATTTCCAGGAAACAGTATCAAAAGCAGCTGCAAAATCTATTAATAGTAACAATCCAGGTATATTATTCTTTTCCGAGTAGAACAAGAGATCATAAACTAATCTTATATTTGTCGCCATGAGTCTTCCGGGTAAAAAGCCTGTTTGGTCATCGTTAATGATCTTTCCTAAAATATTTTTTATGCGAAAAGCTATTGAAGAAGATGCAATTTTATAAGATACATTTAGTAGTGAAATTGGTCTCCAATTTTTCAAGTAGGATTTATCTTTGTTTCCTTTTGGAATGCAGGTTATAACACCTTGTTTTTGAGTTACTGACAGTTCACCTATGTTATATGCATGATTTATTGATCTAACTAAAAACATACCTAAATCATTCCAGAAAAATTTAAAAAATTCTACAGTAAAACCATCATTGCCTGGACTTGTATTATTTGACATGCGTTTCAGACTATTCAACATTTCATTGTAAGTTAGGGCACCTTCAATAGATTGTTTCTCATTATCTAGTAATTTTGGTATGTCAGTATTATACAAAATTTGACTTAAACACACTGTTTCTGTATTTTTGAATTTATATAAATTTTCATAATGCCTCTTTGTTTCTGTAAGTATTTCTTCCTGTTTTTGTAAATGTTTTCCTGTTTCTGTTATTAAAGAATTCATAAATTTTGAGACATAATTTCTGTTTTCCAAATTGCAAAAGTATCTTGTAGGTTTCTCTCCTTCTTGTATCCATTTAGCTCTTGATCTTATAAATACACCATCCATTTTTTTCTTCCGTAAATCTAAAAGTTCTTTTCTTTTGTTTTCTAAAAGTTCATAATTAGTGTTAGGATGGGACTCAATATCCTTTATTTCTTTTAAAAGTTTATCTTCATTATTGATGTTTATTTTTTTTCTATGAGACGCATAACGAATGGTGATTCCTCTAATAGATAAAAGAAGAGTTTCAAAAAATAACTGGTCATTAATGTTGAACTGAAGTTCATGAAGCGGAACATCATTTATATTTTCATTAATGTTGGAGGAATATTGAATTTTTGTTTCTTTAATAACTTTTTAAACTTCATTTACATATGCTACTTCTTTTAATAAAGAATTGTTAAACTTCCAGTATGATATTCCTTTTTTAAATTTGTCTAAATCGAGTGATATATAAATTAAAGAATGATCCGTTCGGTAACCCGATAAAATTAGTGAACATTCAAGATCTGTATACAAATTATCAGAAATGAGAAAAAAATCTAAGCGTGCCTTTTTAACTGGATTTCTTCTAAACCATGTGTACTCTCTTTTTTCTAAATGATTTTCTCTCCAGCAATCTAAAAGATTGAATTCTGACATAATATTAAAAACTTTATCTCTAGCATTAGGATTATTTAAATGAACATAATTAAAGCAATCCATTTCTGGGTTTAGAATCAAATTGTAATCTCCCGCCAAAATGAAGAGAGAATTTTCAAACTGTGACATTTTGTCATGAACCATATGATAAAAGTCTGGACTATCTCTATTAGGTCCATACACATTTACAAGACTTATATTTTTTTCACATATTTTGCAATTTAAAATCAGCAAATTCCCATTATTGTCCCGGTCAATGCTATTAATTTTACAATCAAAATTATTGTTTATAAATGTTGCTACACCTCTAGACTGGCTATTAAAATTACTAAAATAACATTCATATCCCCATTGTGACCTGATATACTTTTCTTCTGGTTGAGTGAAGTGAGTATCTTGTAGCATACATATAGAGTATTTTTTTGCATTCAAAAAATTTAATACATCTTTGCGTTTACTTCTGTCTCCCAAACCTTGTACATTCATTGAAACTATTGAAATTTTATTACTCATAGTAATTCATAATTCCTGACAAATAGTTTTTGAACCTCTTGAGAAATAATATAATGTAAAAAGCACTTTGAGTGAAAAAGGATATTGTCATTGCTGTAGAACCCAAAAACCTTAAAGGGAAAACCTCCAGACAGACCGTCCATCATTGAACCAGTAGTATAAAACAAAAGCATGAGATGTATTTTCAATATGCTGTTTGAAGGAGAAAAGGTGGATAGTGATATATCTCAACTAAAACTACAGTTGTTACTGAGCTTCTTTGTAATGTCGTCATCCATATCCCCTGTGGAATCTTTCTCGTGAATGACGTCATTTCCTGAAATATATGTGACATTGTTAACATATCAATATTGAATGTAATGTAAAATATGTTCAGTATCATAAACAAAAAATGAATTCAATTAAAAAGTTTAGTAACAAGCATTTTGCTTAAAAAGGTACGTAGAGAAATTCAACAGAAAATCAATATCATGTAAGGCATACATATTGTTTTCACAATATGGAATTTGGCTCCTCCCTCTAGGGAGCTAATTTTTAAAGAGTAACGAAATAAAGAATAGAAAACTTTGGCTTTATGACCAAGACATTAAAATAGTACCTTGTATATTTATGTAGATAAATGTAGATTTGTATATAGAAAACAGTAAATATTTTTGTTTAAATATACTTAACATGGAAAAAGCTTAAACTGTCTTAGATAGGTCAACTATAAGCTTGTTTTGTTTCCGTCATTTTCTGAACAAAATGTAAACATTCTGTAAATAGTGGGTACACCTAATAACTGAAAGTTATTCTGAAATTGTATGATAAATACAGTTTTAAAAAGTTTTTTTCAAGATTACTGTCCCCTATTCCCTTTATTGTCAAATATGTTCAACTTTGTTAACTTTTATTTTCTTTTGTTTTTGTTTATTATTATTATGATGTTGTATAGTTTTTATGTTATTTCACCGCCAAACCCTGTTTACTTATATGTTAACTCAATGACCCCGCTTACGCTTGTCTTTTATGTACTTATGTTTTATATATATCCTAATGGGTAATGATATTATGGCATGGCGAGCATCTGTGGGGTCATTCAATAACATTCAGCAGTTCATACGGAAACGCTCCGTCATTTCATACAGTAAAATTAGCCGTTTTTGTATTAATCATACAATTGTTTTACTTTTACTAATAATTTCATCTTTAAGCCTGTTTTTCATCACAAGCGAGAAAAATCTTGAAATACGAGGATATCAGCCTCAAGCGACGCTTGCTCTTTTTAAGCTGTGTTATCTTAACGCTTTTAAAACATATATTAGCCTTAAGCACTAAGTTAAGGGTATAGTTACATTTATATACTTTGTGATTCTCATAGTCAAAAAATGTACTGATCAAAAACGTAAAGTAATTTTGTTAAGTGGAAAAGGTAAAGAATACGGTTTGGTATGTTACAGTCCATTTATACTATTGTGTTATCTATTATGATCTTTTCACTTAAGTTATTTTGCACAAATCTTAAAACTTTCTGTAGAATCAAACCCAGGTCCTATTTTTAGCAAGGAAAATTGTCTGTCAATTATTCACCAAAACATTAGAAGCATACGCCTTAAATTTGAGTATATTAAGGAAATGTTTTTAGAAACTGATGTGTTATGTTTTACTGAGACCAAATTAGATTCTAATATTGAAGATAAAGAATTACAATTATCAGGTTTTTATTTCATGTTTCGTAAAGATAAGTCATGCCGCTCGGGAGGGATTCTTGTTTACGTTTCGTCTTTTCTTAGACCCAAGCGAGTTATCTCCTTTGAAAACATAGTTCCAGATTCTATTTGGATTGAAATGAAAGATAAAACTCAGACTTATTTATTACGTACATTATATAGACCTCCTCACTATAGAGTTGACTTTTGGGACAAATTAAACTCGTGCTTAGAAATGGCTCTGGAACACAAACAACACTTAATATTAGTAGGAGATGTAAATGAAGATCAGCTCAACAAGCAAAATAATAAATTTAAAGATATACTTTTGACAAATAACATAAAAAATATTATTAACATCCCGACTAGGGTAAACCATAATTCGCAAACTCTTCTCGACCCTATCGCATTAACAAACAATATTCAAGTTTTTGATTCAGGAGTTCTTGAAACAGATAATGAAATAAGTGACCATTATGGAACATTTGCTTATTTAAAGGTTAATTTCGATTCAAATATGCCATTTAAAAGGAAAATTTGGAACTATAAGAATGCAGATTTTGTTAAACTTAATAATTTAATAAGAGATACTGACTGGACTTTTATTAATAATTTAAATATAAATGAAGCTTGCAATACTTTTACATTAAAATTCCTGGATTTAGTTAATCAGTGCATCCCGTCGTATTTTGCATTAATTAGGCCAAAAGATAAGCCATGGTTTAACAGTAATATTCGTAAAAGTTTAAGGCAGAGAGACAGATTATTTCACAAAGCAATAAATAGTAATAAAACATCAGATTGGACTAAATACAAACAAATTCGGAACAAAGTAAACAATATGAAGAAAAACGCAAAAGAGTTATTTTACAATAGCTTAGAATTTTCCTTGCATGATCTTAATAGCTCAAACCCTCGACAATATTGGAAAATAGTTAAAATGTTAGTTAAGAATAATTCAGCTGAAAGCGATTCTATACCACCTTTAAGAAATAATAATAACACATTCTCCTTATCAGACTTAGACAAAGCCAATACTTTAAACTCTTTTTTCAGTTCAATCTCTCAGTTGGATGATTCACATACCCAGCTTCCAGACTTTAGTTTCAAAACAAACTCAAAATTAGAAGCCTTTAATATTTGTGAACAAGAAATAAAAGATGTATTAACAAATTTAGTTATAAATAAAGCTTCTGGACCAGACGAAATAAGCCATAAAATGTTGAAAGAAACTTCGGAAACCTTATGTATTCCACTGTGTATACTTTTTAACCATTCGTTAAATGAAGGTTACTATCCTAGCAGTTGGAAACTTGCACATGTTATGCCTCTTTTTAAAAAGGGTAATAAAGATGAACCATCAAATTATAGACCAATTTCATTAATATATGCTGTGTTGGCAAAGTAATGGAACGCATAATTTTTAAACATATGTATAATTATCTACATACAAATTCTTTAATATATCAAAATCAATCTGGGTTTTTGCCAGGTCATTCTACAGAGTATCAACTTATTGATATATATAACCAAATTTGTAAAGCATTTGACAGCAAAGAATCTACTTGTATTATTTTTTGTGACATTTCGAAAGCATTCGATAGAGTTTGGCATTCTGGTCTCATCTTCAAAGTAAAGCAATACGGTATACAAGGGAAACTAAATACATGGTTAAAAGACTACTTAAATAACAGAACCCAAAAAGTTTTTGTATCTTCGACATTTTCTTCTTTATCAACTCTAGAAGGGGGCGTCCCTCAAGGCTCGGTACTTGGTCCTTTATTATTTTTAATTTATGTCAATGACATAGCAGACTCGCTCTTAAGTATTACTAGACTTTTCGCAGACGACAGTTCTCTTTCTGTGTCCTCAAAAAACATAACCTTTATGGAAGAAACGTTAAACAGGGATCTAGCGACAATAACAAGTTGGTCTAAGCAATGGTTAGTCAATTTCAATCCGGCAAAAACCGAAGCAATGTTTTTTTCTTTTTTTAATATGATCAAACCAAAATTATTCTTCGATAATGTACAACTCAATTTTGTCGAACATCATAAACATCTTGGGGTCACATTTAGTCAAGATGGGTCTTGGCATCAACATATATCCAACATAGTATCTAAAGCCTCTAAAATACTCGGTTCCATGAAAATGCTCAAATTCAAAATTAAAAGAGAATCACTTAATAATATATATGTATCATATTTACGTCCACATTTAGAATACGCGTCTTTAGTCTGGGATAACTGTGCGCAATACGAGAAAGATACATTAGAAAAAATTCAATATGAAGCTGCCCGTGTTGTTACAGGATTGACAAGATCCGTTACTATACAAAAATTATTAACAGAAATAGGTTGGGTTTCGCTTTCAGATAGGAGACATATTCAAAAATTAGTTTTAATATACAAAGGCAAAAACAATTTATTACCACTTTATTTAATACAATTATTTCCCCCATCTGTACAATATGCACATGAAAACCCATATTCTTTAAGAAACAATCAAGACTACGCATCAATTGTCAGAAGAACAGAAATTTATTCGAAATCCGTTTTACCATCAGCACTACAACTATGGAATAAACTTCCAATTAATATACGTGAATCAGATTCCCTCCATTCCTTTAAAGCAAATATTAAAAAAATATTTAAATCCCCATCGGTCCCTTCATTTTTCATTAAAGGTGAACGCTTCTCTACTGTACATCATACTCGTTTAAGAAATAATTGCAGTAACCTTAATTCAGATTTATATGATAATCACATTGTTTCAAGTCCATCTTGTATATGTGGAGCACTTATTGAAAATTCAGAACACTATTTTTTTAAATGCAATTTATACAGTGAACAAAGAAGAACATTGTTTTTAAATACAAGATCTTTTCATCCTCTTAGTGTACGAAAACTTTTGTTTGGAATAGAAGGGCGATCTGAATCCGAAAATGAAATTCTTTTTAAAGAAGTACAGATTTTTATTAAATCAAGCAAGAGATTTAATTGAATAAAATCAAATATTTTACTGCTGAAACAGTACTTTAAGATTAAGCAGGGTTTTGTGCGGTGAATATTTTTGTATTTATTTATTTATTTATTAATAGTATTATTATTTTTTTATTTTTTCAATTTTTGTAACAAATACAATAATTTTGTTATTCATTCTATTATTTATTCCTTTTTCTCAAAATTTGATACTTAGAACACGTTATTCAAAAGCTATAAATAACTTTAAATGGAACACTATTGACTTTTGAAACTTATACTTTATACGTTTAAAATATTTAAATAACTTAATCTAATCACTCTTAGTAGCATAATTTTATTATAATGCTTATCTATATTTCTATTTTATATATATATACCTTTGTTAAATGTTCATTTGATTAATTTATATTTACATATAAAACATTTGTTAAAATTAGTTCATGAAAATTAGTATCTGAAAATTACATAAAACTGAAATTGATAATTATTTGATATCACACAAATTTATTCAAATAGTATAAACTTAATTCTGACTAACCTCAGGGAAGGGCCCACGATAATGTTGTTAGAACTTTTGGCCCAACCCTTTTGTATGTACACTTGATTATGTCTGTAAAATTATTTAATTGTATATTGTGTGTATGTTTATACAATAAAATATTATTAAACTAAAAATAGTACCTGAAATAGCATTGGTCTCTGTTGCGCGTGGAGCGTTGCTGCTGTCCTTTGTAGCACATGCAACGTCGTCCTTGTCCTTTGTTGCACATTGGAGCTTGTTGTTTTCATTTGCGCTTGAAATATCATCATTAATCTCTGCACCAATTAGGGCTTTGCAGTCCTCTGTAGCACGTATGGCGTTGTTATTTTCTGTTAATCCTGGAGGGTTGCTGTCGTTGTCTGGGGCACTTTGAACGGACTTTGTTATATTAACAACAAGGTTATCAGCGCTAATGTACTCTGTAGCACCTGGAGATTTGTTGGCATTCTGTGCAGCACAAGGAGTGTGAGTGTTGTTTTTTGTTGTACGTGGTGGGATATCCGGGTTGTCGTCTGCTCCAGTTTTGATAATATCTGAAATTTTAAACTTTTTCATAGTTATCGATTTAAAAGTCAACTAAGAACAATTACTTAGAAAATTCAAAATATCAACAAATGGGATAAAAATTTAATTCCGATTTAATTTGTAGTGCTTTATAGAGTAGATTTTAAGTCCTTTAAAGAAATTAAAGGCAATCACTGCGCCTTTATTACCAATATGCACTTAATTTTCCAAATAAAAGTTCTCTATATCTCTAAATATCTTGAAAGAATTGTCACAACTTTAGATTGTCTAATATAATATCAACTATATACAATGTATTTCAGTGTGGAATCCCTTTATTACCCACCCTCTTATCACTAAGATACCTCTGTAGTTGTTAATATATGCATAAAAATAAAGGCAACATACCGTCTGTTTGACTGTGGCGGGTACCATTCTTTTACAATGTATCAGCCCAATGTTTCGTGGCGGCACGTATTTTGGAGGGTTTTTGATTTTTGGTACAACAAAGCCTACTTTATCTGCACGTGGATTATTGAGACTTGGCACGTGAAATGTTTCCTTCCGTCCTACAGATGGCGCTGGGCAATTATGTTCAGGGTATACTGCAATAATTTAACATGTACATGTACAGATCATTGGCATAAAAGTTATTTGATAGTGTGGAATTAAGTAAAATAATTATATTAATGTCATTAAATAGATTGTTTAGAAATTTTATAAACAACTGGTTAGAACATTGTTGTTTTTCGCTTGAATATATGGAATATCTTTTTACCAAACATGTTAAGATTCTATTCATAATTCACGAGCCGGAACAGGAAGTGAAATACAACATATATAATTTAGTTTTATCATGATATGTGCAAATATATTCCATATTTCACGAAATACGAAAAAAATAACCTTTAATTTTAATTTTACCTGTAGTTATTTACGAAAAATTCCCATTTGCTACACAGTTGAAATTGTACATATCCGAATAATTTCTTATAATGAAATGAATTATAGCTGAAGCTACTAACTGTCACAGAAAAATATAAACAGATCATCATCAGAATGGACACAACTTTTGATATCAAAGAAGGGACTGAAATGTTTAATATAATACATGTATTTAAAATGATAAATGAATTAAAATTCGATAATTGAAAGCGAGGTAAAACTGTACCTTCTTTTCCAGCAAATGCTGTTTTGTTGTATGTATGTTCCACCATTATTGGATGCTGACCAATATATATATTATGAGGCGTTGTCGATTCAATATCAACCACCTTTCCTGTACATGATCTTACTACTAAAAACTTGTAATTCACGAAACTGTCTTTAGGAAGCCTTAAATATAAAACATGACAGTGGTTTTGGTGGTTTTATTGAGGAGCGCTGAATGTCAAATGGAGATGCTTTGTTTAAACGACCCAGGGAATCACGGTTCTAAGACCTGATCGCTAGTTTTATTACAATGAGGTATTAATAAACAATCTTTCAATAATTTTGATATTTAGAAATTTTTAAAAAACCATTTGGTATCTACAAAATTTTGAATGACTACCCTTATGTGTTGTAAAGGAAAAGTACTGTTATTTTGAATGAATCGAAGAGCTGTTCTGGAATTTGTGACGGTTAGAAAATAAATAACTTTTGTTTGGCGTTTAGACAAATTTGTTATAAAACATACCACAAGTCCTTCTCCCAAACGTTACGCCTAATAGGCTTGCATCTTGGTGCAATTTCGGGGTTATCATTGCCAAGTTGAATGCCCCGACCGACCACGGCTACAAAGTAGTCATTTGCCCCACCCGGATAACATTCTAGAGACTTGAACACCCGGAGTTGTACTTTCACATTATCATTTCTTGTTGATGTCATCTGTGAATATATAATATACAAAGTCAAGATGTGCTGACTATCATAATATTATATTGTTGTCATTTACTATAAACTTTCCTAAATCATTGTAGTATGAAAGGTATATGGTAAATTTTACAAAACATAAAAAGTTATTAATTTAAGCAAACCGGCTGACTTGCTAAGATAATCCGTGGTCTGGATTGGAACTGACTGATGTTACACGCCCGTTAGAAATTTGGAAATGTTCAGTTCAGGGTATGTCATTCAAATCAAACAAATATCAATATATGAAATGCACAAACTGAGTCCAATTTTTCCGGTTTTTATACATTATAGTATTTACCCGTATTTTGGTTTTATACATGTATAATTTCATTTGAATTAATATCTAACGTCATTGGCTAACAATATTAGATATGGTTGTTTGTTATTTTAGCCAAGAACTGCAAATAATGTAAATTCTTGTAATTTAAAATATTGTTTACATAATGTAACACATATATATTTACAAAATATTACATTATCCTTACCTTTAAGCATGAAAGTCTTCTAAAACATTTAAATATGTTGACTGAAAGAAAACTCGTCTGTATAGCTCACGCTTTGTTAGCTTGGAATGAACGTTAATCATATGGAAACAACGTAAGGTTAATGACGCAGCGACGTAAATGTTTATGACGACACCAATATACATCGGATCTTTCTCGAGTCGCCATTTTATATAGACCCGCTGGAATTTAACATGAGTCAAGGGAAGCATGTGGCGAGATTAATATCATTTCTAAGAGTTAAATGTATAGAGGATTGAATGAGTGTAAGTTCAATACTGAATTTATTGCACGAGTTGAATAAAATTATATTATGCGAGCCTCTGCAATAAATTCAGTAATGAACTTACACGAGTTTGATATTCTATTTATCACATACCCAAAATAAAGACCATTTAAAGTGAAATAAGAGTCATTTTTCATTGACGCGTCTATAGTATAACGCTAACATTTAGCGCGTCTTTACACTATGTTTGTATTACGTTAATGACGTCACGTCAAAATATATGCACGGCCGTGCAATACCATATTTACGGAGTCGCAAAATCGGCACGGGTGTGTGATAAATGTCTATATGAAATGATAACGAATTTTTATCACATGATAATCATATAATAATCTTCTTTCATTAGTGCAAAAAATATGGAAATTTTCATTTAAAGTTACAGCACACAGTACAAGTCGAAAGAGTGGCTTTTCACAACAGATGACTAAACTGGGAACAAATGGACTACAATGTTGGTTGGCGATGTATACAGACGGGTGAAAACGTAAATAAATGTTATCTGGTGCTTTTAAAAAGCCTAGGGTGACCGTTAAGGAAGCGGATAAGTTGTAATATAAAATAGCACTTGTCGTGTGGTTGGTTAGCGTCAAATATTGTTGTTTCCTCAACTCGTCATTTTGTCAACTGAATTTAAATTGTTAACTTTTTAAATCATTATTGTATTTTGAATTACATGTGCGTAAATTCGAACAAATATTTGGTAGTTTGAACCGAACAATTGTATTGAAGAGTTTATAGTCTGTGAAGTCTGCGCTGTCTTATATGCTAGTGCAGTGATTCCACCCACGTGCAATATAATAGTATATGTGTAACAATTTTAGCGGTCAAGAAGAGAAGATGGAGATAGTGGGTATTTGCTTATGGGTAAGAGCATCGGACTGATCCATCGTGGGTTCGAATCCAATTAACTTTGAGATTTTCTTCCGACTTCAACAACCTACACTAGTGCAATTACATGTCAGGAAACCAACGATGCAATCGGCTAGTGTAAATAAAAACGCACGTCTAGGTCATAAACGTGAATTAAACATAAATGGGAAAACAAACAAACAAATAAACAAAGGTGTCTGCCTCGAACCCGATGATCATTTGTTAAGTCAAACTTTGGTCACCACTTTACTTCCTCAAATGACACCACCCCGGTAAGCTCAAGGAAGCAGACTTGTGCGTGCTTTAAAGTGACATAAGCACTCCTCGCCGCAATAATAGATTAATGGGAATTAGGGTTGGGTACCTTCGACGTGTAAATGCAGTCAATGGAAGATGTGAAAATCATGTTGAATTATTTTATGTAAGGAAGTTCTCGGTGGTTCTTCTCGTGTGTCCCGGAAGAGTACGTTAATAATGTCACTTTATGGTCCTTTACAGTGTTTGGTGCGACTTTACTATCAATACATTAAAAATGTAATATAATGAAACTTATATTCAACATGCGACTCTATTTTTGCTCTTTTTCAGTGTATATTTCAACTATGCATGTATTTTATATAGTAAAATTTCTACACATGCCGACATAAGTCAAGACTTATCTCTCAAATAAATATGTCGAAAATGTAACATTTTAAATGACCGTTCCTGGGTTTCAGGATTCGCAGTTATTATCGAATTCTAATCAATCCTGCATATTCCTTTAACTACATGGCTATAGCAAAGGTAAAAAAATTTTCTTTGATTTTGTCAGAGATTTTTTTTTACTTTATTGCATTTTAAAATAGTACTTACAATAAAATACCATTAATATCTTATGGGCCGTATACCGCTTAAAGTCAAAATATAACGTTTGATTGAATACAACGACGACAGGAAGGAGAAGAAGAAGCAATAAGTAGAATATATTTATCCTATTTTTCGTTATTTATTTTGCATATAATATTAATAAATAAACAATTCAATTTAAAACAAATATAGGTACTCGGCATACGTAACAATTCAATTACAATAACATTTAAATCGGTATTTGCCTATTTGAGCCGCGCCATGACAAAACAAACGTAATGGGTTTGCGACCAGCATGGATCCAGACCAGCCTGCGCATCCGCGCAGTCTGATCAGGATCCATGTTGTTCGCCATCAGTTCCTCTACTTGTTATAGGGTTTGTGAGCGAACAGCATGGATCCTGGTCAGACTGCGCGGATGCACAAGCTGGTCTGGATCCATGCTGGTCGCAAACCCATTATGTTGGTTTTGTCGTGTCGCGGCTCATTTATATAATTTTTTATAATACTGCACGTTTGTAACGTCACTTTTCATTGGGTAATCGTGACGTTTACATACCCTGGCTGTTGTCAATTTTCTAAGAAATCTCACTTTTTCTCAAAATAGGAGGAAGTTTGCTGTATTATAAATTCGTTATAAATATGCTTGACAGGATATATGCAAAATAGGAAGTTTGCTGTATTATAAATTCGTTATAAATATTCTTGACATGTTATATGACCGTATATAAATGGTTGTTTGCAATATTGTTTGCTCGGGTAATATTACAAACAATCGTTATATAGGACCATATAACCTTTCAAAACTTTTCATAACTAAGAATATAAACATTAGGCAATACTGCAATATCTTTACACCAAACACCAATATATGACTTAATTAAAACACCTGCATACTCTTTATAATTAATTACGAAATTTAACATAATCTTTAAACGTGCATGTGCTTATAGAAAATGTATAATATATCTGGTCATTTCACAGTAATACAGAGTCTAGAAAAAGGTGCTTTAATTTGCTGATAAAGTGAAATAGTAGTTTTAAAGTAAAACATATATACCAGTCTTTTGCTTACAAAAAATTTAACATTAGCAATATGGCACTAGATCAAAATTCATATAAATCTAAGAATTTCTTAACAGTTTCATAATTTTGGATTTCACAAAAAATACAAAATTTGGTAAAAAAACAATTTCTTTCACGGAGTACTTTGAATGTGTATACAAGTAATAATCAGTATTGCAAGTATTAGTAGCATATTCTTCATAAACATGTACATTTTGTTGTATAATACTGTGAATTCACTTAAATTCGTGGGCATGAAATTTCGTGGTTTTGTAAATAAAGATGATTCATATATTAATGGACTGTCTATATATGCCAAAAAGTAAAATGCAAATATAAATATAATAAAAAATAATTCTGGACAGTCTTCTTTTCGCAGCGAGGACCCATGGGGTGTCGTTTCGTAGAGTTGAGGGAGGCCGTATGCTATAAATGTGAAGAAATTGGACACTTAGCATCAGGTTGTGCCACCGAATACGGAATCGCAAGACCAAGAATCGGATCTTGTGGCCGTGGAGCATTGGGACCAGTCGCCACACCCTCTTGTCAGTTCAACCTACAACAAGAGCAACAACAAGAACAATTCACTGTGGACTCAGGCATGCAACAGCAAAATTCAGCAAATAGAAAGTGATCCTGGTGATAATTAAAAAAAACAACAACAAACATGGTAGCATTATAGATCTTAGACAGCACATATCCTCTCTCTAGTCTTTATCAATGTGTGGTGTGTTTATAAAATTGAGCCGCGTCATGACAAAACCAACATAATGGGTTTGCGACCAGCATCAATGCAGACGAGCCTGCGCATTCGCATCTTACCTTTGATAATTAAGTCCCTTAGAGTACCCTCCCCTGGAAATTGCAAATGGCGCTAGGATCAAAGGGAGACCATTTTTACCTTAAACTGCAAATGACGTCAATGACCATAGAGTGTACACTCTATCGTTAAACAACTAAGCCACAGCTTCCTTACAAAGAGTTACCTGCCCTGGATATTCCGAATTGCGAAAACGACCAAAAGGGAAACAACTCTTACCTTTCATAATCAAGTCAAATAGAATAAGCCTCCCCTGAAAATTGCAAATGGCGTAAGGCACAAAAGGGAAACCACTCTACATTATACATCATCGAGTCACATAGAGTAACCTCCCCTGAAAATTGCAAATGGCGTAAGTGACCAAAGGAAGCAACACTTGCATAACATAATAGAGACACTCAGAGTAACCTCCCCTGAATATTTCAAATGGCGTTCGGGACCAAAGGGAACAACTCTTGCATTACATAATAGAGTCACGCAGAGTAACTTCCCCTGAAAATTACAAATGGCGTAAAGGACCAAAGGGAAGCAAATCTTGCAATAAATATACAGCCACGCAGAGTAACCTCCCCTGAAAAATTGCAAATGGCGTAAGGGACCAAAGGGAAGCAACTCGTGCATTACATAAGAGAGTCACGCAGAGTTACCTCCCCTGAAAATTGCAAATGGCGTAAGGGACCCAAAGGGAAGCAACTCTTGCATTACATAAGAGAGTGACGCAGAGTAACCTCCCCTGAAAAATGCAAATGGCGTTAGGGACCAAAGGAAAGCAACTCTTGCATTACTATATAGAGTCACTTAGAGTAACCTCCCCTGAAAATTGCAAATGGCGTAAGGGACCTAAGGGGAGCAACTCTTGCATTCGCAGAGTAACCTCCCCTGAAAATTGCAAATGGCGTTAGGGACCAAAGGGAAGCAACTCTTGCATTACATAAGAGAGTCACGCAGAGTAACCTCCCCTGAAAATTGCAAATGGCGTTAAAGACCAAAGGGAAGCAACTCTTGCATTACAATATAGAGTCACGCAGAGTAACCTCCCCTGAAAATTGCAAATGGCGTTAGGGACCAAAGGGAAGCAATTCTTGCATTACAATATAGAGTCACGCAGAGTAATCTCCCCTGAAAATTGCAAATGGCGTTAGAGACCAAAGGGAAGCAACTCTTGCATTACATAATAGAGTCACGCAGAGTAACCTCCCCTGAAATTGCAAATGGCGTAAGGGACCAAAGGGAAGCAACTCTTGCATTGCATAAGAGTCACGCAGAGTAACCTCCCCTGAAAATTGCAAATGGCGTTAGGGACCAAAGGGAAGCAACTCTTGCATTACTATATAGAGTCACTTAAAGTAACCTCCCCTGAAAATTGCAAATGGCGAAAGAGACCAAAGGGAAGCAACTCTTGCATTACATAAGAGAGTCACGCAGAGTAACCTCTCTGAAAATTGCAAATGGCGTTATGGACCAAAGGGAAGCAACTCTTGCATTACATAAGAGAGTCACGCAGAGTAACCTCCCATGAAAATTGCAAATGGCGTTAGGGACCAAAGGGAAGCAACTCTTGCATTATTATATAGAGTCACTTAAAGTAACCTCCCCTGAAAATTGCAAATGGCGAAAGGGACCAAAGGGAAGCAACTCTTGCATTACAATATAGAGTCACTTAGAGTAACCTCCCCTGAAAATTGCAAAAGGCGTTAAGGACCAAAGGGAAGCAATTCTTGCATTACATAATAGAGTCACTCAGAGTAACCTCCCCTGAAAATTGCAAATGGCGTAAGGGACCAAAGAGAAGCAACTCTTGCATTACTATATAGAGTCACTTAGAGTAACCTCCCCTGAAAATTGCAAATGGCGTAAGTAACCAAAGGGAAGCAACTCTTGCATTACATAATAGAGTCACTCAGAGTAACCTCCCCTGGAAATTGCAAATGGCGTAAGGGACCAAAGGGAAGCAACTCTTGCATTACTATATAGAGTCACTTAGAGTAACCTCCCCTGAAAATTGCAAATGGCGTAAGGGACCAAAGGGAAGCAACTCTTGCATTACTATATAGAGTCACGCAGAGTAACCTCCCCTGAAAATTGCAAATGGCGTAAGGGACCAAAGGGAAGCAACTCTTGCATTACAATATAGAGTCACGCAGAGTAACCTCCCCTGAAAATTGCAAATGGCGTTAGGGACCAAAGGGAAGCAACTCTTGCATTACTATATATAGAGTCACTTAGAGTAACCTCCCCTGAAAATTGCAAATGGCGTAAGGGACCAAAGGGAAGCAACTCTTGCATTACATAAGAGTCACGCAGAGTAACCTCCCCTGAAAATTGCAAATGGCGTAAGGGACCAAAGGGAAGCAACTCTTGCATTACATAAGAGAGTCACGCAGAGTAACCTCCCTTGAAAATTGCAAATGGCGTTAGGGACCAAAAGGGAAGCAACTCTTGCATTACTATATAGAGTCACTTAAAGTAACCTCCCCTGAAAATTGGCAAAATGGCGAAAGGGAACCAAGGGAAGCAACTCTTGCATTACAATATAGAGTCACTTAGAGTAACCTCCCTGAAATTGCAAAAGGCGTTAAGGACCAAAGGGGAAGCAATTCTTGCATTACATTAATAGAGTCACTCAGAGTAACCTCCCCTGAAAATTGCAAATGGCGTAAGGGACCAAAGGGAAGCAACTCTTGCATTACTATATAGAGTCACTTAGAGTAACCTCCCCTGAAAATTGCAAATGGCGTTATGGACCAAAGGGAAGCAACTCTTGCATTACATAATAGAATCGCGCAAATGACCTCCCTTGAAAATTGCAAATGGTGTAAGGAACAAAGAGAAGCAACTCTTGCATTACTAAATAGAGTCACTCAGAGTAACTTCCCCTGAAAATTGCAAATGGCGTTAGGTGCCAAAGGGAAGCAACTCTTGCATTACTATATAGAGTCACTTAGAGTAACCTCCCCTGAAAATTGCAAATGATGTTAGGGACCAAAGGGAAGCAACTCTTGCATTACCAAACGAAAAGGAATTTGTTTTAAGGGGCTCAGAAATATTAATGCCTACGTAAATGAAACATTTATTATGTGATGGAAGATGTCAGTAATAATTTCTAATTGAATAAAAGTTGATTAGCCCTCCCTAGTAAATACTAGATTAGTATCTTGATATAGATTGGGGAAAGATAACAAGACGTTCATAACAATCTGTTTTAATTTGCATACAAAACAATTGGTTTTGTTTATAAAAACAGTGATATTATGTTACAATATTGATCCAACATTAAATAAATACAAATTAAGTTATCTCGGTTCAAACTAAGTTCCGGTGTGTCAGGTGTTGTGTTAATGCTGCAACTTCAAATAAATTTGAGCCGCGTCACGACAAAACCAACATAGTGGGTTTGCGACCAGCATGGATCCAGACCAGCCTGCGCCTCCGCGCAGTCTGATCAGGATCCATGCTGTTCGCTATCAGTTTCTCTACTTGTAATAGGGTAAGCGAACAGGGATCCATGCTGGTTGCAAACGCATTACGTTGATTTTGTCATGACGCGGCTCATTTATGAAATGTGAAGTTTTCTTTCATGACTCAACTGATGTTTATTTTATTACTCAAATAAACTCAGATAGATTTACAAATTAAATACTAAGTTAAAGTATACAATGCGTTATCAAGTAAAATTAGTCTATGAACTATTCCTGGCTCATTGAAAAATCAAAAATTGAATGATTATTCATAAATCAATCTATTTCAGTACTGTTGATGGAATATTTGTATAATTTGAAGATGTACATGTATTCACAAATCAAAATATGTAAAAAAATGTGTTGGTTAATGTTTTAATATTTTATATAATACTTATGATTTAATTATTAGACTGTTTACAGAAATATTTATATAATTCAAATCTATTCTACAAAATATTCATGACTTAAACTTTGTTGAGATGTTTCAAGTTATATTACTGACACAAACTAAGTTTTTGTTTTCAAATTGTGTCCATGACTTGAACCAAATGGAGATGTTTAATTAAAAAAGTTTAAATAAAGAAATTTTAGTAATGTTCAGGTCACAACAGTTTATAGATGGGTAAAATATTGTTCAAGACCTAAACTTAGTTAACATATTACAATAAGTGTCTGTAGCTCAAACCAAATTATGATATTTCAAGAAATAATCAAAATTAACTTAGTTCAGAAGTCATTACCCAAAAATAGCTAAAGAGTTTATATAGTTGTGTTTATCTAAAATTGAATAAAGATGTTTCAAGAATAGTCATGGCTCAAACTTAGCTAAAGTAAATTAACACTAAACATGACTTAAACTAAACTTAGATGCTTCACGTAGTATTCATGGCTCAAACTAAGTGAAAACTAAGACTAAGGCAAATGTATCTGGTACTTTTCATGACCCTGATAAGGGTAAGGGTTTGGTAGCGCTGTTCGTGACTTAAACTTATTACAGATGTTTCGATTAAGTTCCTGGACTTAAACAAAAATGAAATATAATAAAGTTTTGATCAAAACTCACACTTATGTAAAAAGTTTCAAGAGGTGTTCATTTCGTAGTTAATGTTTACATCTGTGTTCATGATTGAAACTATGCTAAGAAATTTCAAGAGATATTCATTACTTAAACTCGGTATATGTTTTACAGTAGTGTTCATTATCTAATTTATCCTAAGAAGTTTCAAGAGGTGTTCATTACTCGAACTCGGTTAATGTTTTAAAGTAGTATTCATGACATAAAACTATTCTACGAAGTTTCAAGTAGTGTTCATTACTCAAACTAAAATAGTTCAAGTACTGTCAAAGAACACTCAGTTAAAATTTCCCAGATAGTTTCTATGAATCAAGGTTAGACAAGGATTTTTATATATGTGTTCTTTATCTTAACTGAAACTTAAGTTAAGCTGGTTTACGAAGTGTCCATGCCTTAAGTTAAGTAAGTTAAGATATTTCAAGTATTGTTCCAGACTCAAACTAAGTTAAGATATTTCAAGTATTGTTCCAGACTCAAACTAAGTTAAGATATTTCAAGTATTGTTCCAGACTCAAACTAAGTTAAGATATTTCAAGTATTGTTCCAGACTCAAACTAAGTTAAGATATTTCAAGTATTGTTCCAGACTCAAACTAAGTTAAGATATTTCAAGTATTGTTCCAGACTCAAACTAAGTTAAGATATTTCAAGTATTGTTCCAGACTCAAACTAAGTTAAGATATTTCAAGTATTGTTCCAGACTCAAACTAAGTTAAGATAGTTCAAGTATTGTTCCAGACTCAAACTAAGTTAAGATAGTTCAAGTATTGTTCAAGACTCAAACTAAGTTAAGATATTTCAATTGTTGAACCGTTCCAGACTCAAACTAAGTTAAGATATTTTAAGTATTCTTAAAGACTCAAATCAATGTCTCAAACTATAAAAGGGCATTGTAAGAATTGTCTGGAATTTTAATAGGATGTTGAGATATTTTAAATAATGTCCAGGACTGAAATAGATTTAATCTGTTTAAATAAATATTTATAGCTGCAGATACAAGATAGATCTAATATGTTATATGTTGTTCTTTAAAATGTTCCTTATTAACAAGTCAACAAATGGTATACTCTTAGTTTTCCTGTTACTCAAATTATGACCAGCAAATTCAGCTTATGATTAAAAATTGTGATATCGTAATGATTTAAAGATATACAAAATAGTATTTTCAAGACTGATCAGGATCCATGCTGTTCGCTTACTAACAGTTAGAAAAACTGATAGCGAACAGCATGGATCCTGATCAGACTGCGCGGATGCGCAGGCTGGTCTGGATCCATGCTGGTCGCAATTTCGCAAACCCATTATGTTTGTTTTGTCGTGACGCGGCTCAAATGTTACTTATTTACACTACATGTACATTTACTTGACATATACATTGTAAAACAATGTGCATTATTCATTATTGTATGTTCGCCATTGCCACTAGTATGTTTGTAAATAAATTAAGTCTGTCGTAGAAAATGTACAATGTGAATAAAATATCTATTTTATTCTGTTTATATTACTGCATTTATGAAGTTGTTGTTTTCAAGTGCATGTATAAAATCCACAAGAGCTTACACCCGTATGTTTTTTAATTACTACGCACAAAAAAATCAAAATCTTTACATCATAAATGCTATTATATTAGACAGTGACATGGTAATATATTTCTTAAACTTGGCAGAATAACCCATTCAGAACATGACATTTCTAGGAAAATACAGGTAAATAAAATGTCTTTGTCGGCATGCAGTATAAGTCTGTTCCAAACCGGAAGCAGAGTTGTTTTGTTGACTGTAAAGAGTGTAGTTTCCTTCATTCCGTCACCTGCCCAATGTTCCATATTCCTGAAATGTAAAGATCACTGATACATCTGCTTAGTAAAACTAGTGTTTGATTTAGGTCCATTATGCCTCAGAAATGCTATTATTTACATTACTCAAAAGATTTTTAATTTTGATGTACTTTTAAAGTATCTAAAAAATTACTCAGTGGCCAATTACCTGAACCTTTTATTCATCTTTTGTTTTTTTTTTATTTCTGACGCATAATGTCCCTTTAAAACTGAACATCTCAATACCAGCAAACAAAGCTTTAACAAATATTATCTCTTCAGAAAAAAATGAATAAAGAGTTTATATAATGTTTAAAATATTTACATCACTAGAGAACGCTTTGCGTGTCACGTACAAAAGAAAGCAGACGTACAGGTTGAACCACCAAATTTCAAATAACCATGTCTTCAAAATGCACATATGAAAATTTAATTAAACAACAACAACAACCAAATAATTACGTCTTACTCAAATATTGACCATTTAATGTTTAATCACTTAATTGATGTCAATGACCTATAATCTTATTAATTCTGGTACTTTTTATTTTAACTGCAATAGTAATGCATATATCCCTGACCTGTCCAGTTCTAATCAGATTAGTTAAGAGAGTTTCACCACAACATATTTGCTTACAAAAAAGCACATGTCAATGTCTGTGGGAAAATTAATTGTTATTCAAATGAAAGGTCATAGTAAGGATCTATCAATTATTCAAGTTGGGTTTAACCCCTAAGCCTGTTAGTCTGTGCCTTCCGTGACGAGTCTCTTTACTATCGTCTGCTATCTGCTCTTGTATGTTGTTATTGAAATTCCATAAAGTAGGTTGATGGTTAAAGACTCGACTATACTAATGAAGAAATTTTTTTTTCAGAAGTAACCCTCCGTAAATTATTTTAGACACAATCGGCCACTCGAGTAGAACCACCAATTTTCCTTTCCATAAGCTTTCTGTGGATCACCTCTGTTGATAACCTCTGCACACGAAAGAATCCAAAGTCGCTGATAAAATTTGAGCCCATAGTAGTGAGAGTCAAATGATTTGAAGTCAATTATCTCAACCAATCGGCAACGGGCGACCTTAATTATGAAAACTAAAACTTACAAAACTTTTATTGATCAAATTTGAGTAATTGAAGAAACATTTTGTTACCAAAATAGGCGAATATACATAGACATATTAATAAATGACTTAACAACAATATAGGTAACTGCTACAGTGGTAAGCAAACATTTTAATTGAACCCGAACACAAAATAATTTTCACAGATATCTTGTCAAGCAACAATAAACAAGACATTTCAAGAGGGACAGCATCCTCGACTTATTAAATACCAGATGATGTAAAAATATGTGAAATTAAAGTCAATTATCATGATTATGATGTTATATTCTTGATCAATGTCAAGAAAAACTTAAATGTCTAACATTTCTCAAAACATAATATGATTTTCGAGAAAGTGAAATACGAAATATCACCAGAAATGTTTGCGTTGTTATGAAAACATTTACATGTAGGATGACCTCATTTCGCCTTGTTATTTAAGTTGTAAATTCATACGCTATTCAAAGACAAGAACCGGTTGAACCGGGTGATGCTCCCCGAGTAGGTTTTGGACACAGAAAAGTATAAAAAAAATGAACAAAGGGCAATAACTTCAAAATTAGGCATGGCAAAGTTATTGTTCTTTAGCACTGCACTAAGTCTTGCATCTAATGTGATCTATCTACCTACAAAGTTTCATGAAGATATCTTTTATAGTTTTAGAGTTATGTCCCGGACAAAGTTCAAAGTATAAATATGAACACAGGGCAATAACTCCAAAAAAGGTAAGGCAGGGTTATGGTTCTTTAGCATTGCACTTCTGCCCAATGAGATCTATCTACCTACAAAGTTTCATGTTTTGTCTCTTATAGTTTTAAAGTTTTGTCACGGACAAAGTTCAAAGAGTAAAAATGATCAAAGGGCAATGGCTCCAAAATAAGGCAAGACATAGTTATGGTTCTTTAGCACTGCACTTTTAGACAATGAGATCTATCTACCTACAAAGTTTCATGATGATGAAAAAAATATAGTTTTAAGAGTAATGTCCCAGGCAAAGTTCAAAGTGTAAAAATAAACAAAGGGCAATTATTCAAAAATTGAGCAAGGTAGAGTTATTATTCTTGTGTACTGTACATCTACTTAATGAGATCTATCTATCTACAAAGTAACATGTTGATACCTCTTATTGTTTCACAGTTATGTCCTGGACAAGAATAGTGGACGGACGGACAAAGCGGCTACTATGGGAGCATAAAATAGCAATCTCCTACGCAGTGATCTCCCCTTATCAGTACAGAGACACTTCTGCCATGGGAGATATTCACTGTGAGGAGTTTGAAAAATATCTATGGATGAAATGACATTTATTTCCATTAACAAATATCTTATTGAGGTAAACCATTTTGAATATGAAATAATATAGAAAAATATGCAAGAAAAAATAGCTGACATATGTTTGCGGTTCAGATCTAAATATCCATCCCTGGGGTACCCGATCATGGGCTGTAACTCGGGAAGCCTCGTTACCTCCCAATGGGTAGGATACCCTCGAGACGGCTATTCCTATCCGAACCGTAACATATGACAGATATTATTAATCTTACTATTGTGTTCGATGTCCTTATCCGAAGACTAACGGAAAGAGCCGAAAAGTTGCGATTAAGACTTTAAGTGTAAATTACTTTCTTTGTTCATTTCTTTTGAATATATTTTCAAAATTTACAAGAAGAATTAACATGAACCTAGAGGTAATTATGCTGCTTTACCCTGCTGAAATTATTAAATGATCCGCCATGTCCCACCATGGGGCAGTCCATTATCAATTATTTTAACTCATTATCCATATAAAATGCAAATTGAAATTTACCAAACAGTAAAGAGGCCGGTCAAACTGCACATAATTGCAGGCGTGCGTGCTCTATTCTGGTGGCAAAAGTTGTTAATAATTATAATAATAATAATGATAATAATAATAATAATAATAATAATAATAATAATAATAATAATAATAATATTATAATAATTACAAGAACTGTCGGAGGACAGTAACGCTCGACTATTCGAAAAGTTGTCACAAGTGTGTTTCATTGAGTATAATAATGCTTACCTATATGAAAACATAAAATTGTCCGGGAAGGTAAAAAGGCTTGTTATTAAGATATTTATCGAGGTAAACACTGCTTTATTATGAAAGCATAAAAGTTTTCAAAAAAGGCACAAACCCTTCAGTAGTTATGGAGATGCCAGCTTACAAGCAAAAACTTTACCTAGAATTTCTAAGTCGAAAAAGGGGCATACTTGTGCAAAACAACCAAATTAGAGTTATGAGACTTGTCCCAATCATCTTTGATAGTCACAGAGAACAAGTGTTTTGTGAAGTTTCAATCCATTTCCTTCAGTAGTTATGGAGATACCAGCTTCACGCAAAAACTTAACCACAGGGACGCGGAAGCGGACGCCGACAAATGGGTAACAGCATTAGCTCGATTATTCTGCAAAAAGTCGAGCTAATAATAATAATAACAACAACAATAATAATAATAATAACAACAACAACAACAACAACAAATAATAATAATAATAATAATAAATAATTAATAATAATAATAATAATAATAATAAAGACTTTATCAAAAACTTTCATTTCCAGCACATTAAGGGATCAATCTATATTCTTATAAATACTATTATATTCTCACCTTAACCAGTAGGTTCCAGTTCTGTGATAAGGATGTTAAATGCCGAAATCAGTTTACCGGTGCTCATTTCATATCTTCCGTTTTTTCCCAATTTCAAATCATGAAACTGAAATAAAAGTTAAACAAAATGATCTATTTATAGATTAAAAAGTATTTTCTTATCGAAGTGCAACAATCAAAGTCGCCAGTTCATTAAGAACACATAAGAATTAAAATTTGTTCAAAAGAGTATATGTTTATCTCCCTTATTTGCAATAAATGCAATGAGCAAACTTATCAAGGCATAATTATCTCCCTTAATTAGGCACTGCAGAAGTAAACTATCAGGCTACATTGTTCTTACTTTATTCGTGAATTACATGTAAAACGAAATGATATTATTATTTCTATAATGTAAATCTCTGCTATAAATAAATTCAACATATATTATTAAATACATCTTTTTTGCATTTAGAATGTAACACTTTAAGGAAGCGAGTGGAAAATAGTTCTTTATATGTTTAGTTCATTTTTTTTCGTAAAAATTATGCATCAAC
The DNA here is from genome assembly GCF_026571515.1 of Ruditapes philippinarum. Classification (NCBI taxonomy): domain Eukaryota; kingdom Metazoa; phylum Mollusca; class Bivalvia; order Venerida; family Veneridae; genus Ruditapes; species Ruditapes philippinarum. The sequence continues at coordinate 15,931 of NW_026867305.1, read as the reverse complement.
TGAAATTAATATTCCTTCAAAATACAAATATTGTACCAAAATAAAAAGTTGTTATTATTAAAGAACTTTCTGATTATTTTGTGTGGTATAAGTAATAGAAAGAGCACCGAAACACGAGGCTATCTGATTTGTACGAGGGGGCGTAGCCCCCGAGTATTAATCAGATTGCCGAGTGTTTTGGTGTTCTTTCTCTTTTGTATCATAGTCAAACATAAAAGCACGTTCCCTGTTGTTACAATATGAAACCCCGGCAAAAATGAACCAATGAACGAACATCTGAATATGACATTTCTGTCGCTTTCCCTTTATCTGCCGTCACAATATGTAAACCCCAGCAAAAATGAACCAATCAATGGGCATGCTCTGGAATGCGGGTAACTAATACCCGCACTCCAGTTAACGCACTGTGCATGTATATGTATACGATTTAACCCTGACACATTTTCAACAGAAAGGTCTCCAAACTATGATACAATATGTTGATTACCACTAAGCCTTCTTGTGGCGACATAATATACATTTATAATCGTGCAGACAGTGCAGACTAAGATCAACCGACACATGCATGAGTCAGTACATATTCTGAACCACACCGCTGTAGTGTTCGAATCCCAACAGGGACTTTGTATTCTTTCATTTGAGGAAGCTATCCAGCTAGCTTACGGAACGTCGGTGGGTCTACTCGGGTGCCCTTCGTATCTGAAACAATGCACGGAAGGGTCTTCCTCCACTAGTAAAGCTGGAACGTCGCAATATGACCTATACTGTGTTGATGTGACGTAAAACATAATCAAACAAACAAACAAACATATTTTGAAATTTTCCCTTAAAATGATTGTTTTGTCCAGATAGGAATATGAGCAAGTCCATTTGAAAAATGTAGGAGGGTAAAAGGTTATAATTGTAATCAGCGCATGTATAATGAATTGTTCTTTGTTTAGCTTAGATTTGTACAGAAAGTTTCAAGTTGTAATTTTTTTCTTCAAAATATCTTACCTTGAACGAGAATAAAACATCCTCATTTCATAAGGCACTAAGTACTACGGAACGTCAGGGGAAGTAACTGGGGCAACATCGAGTAGTAGACACACCGGAAGTCACAACTTTCCACTTCAAAATTTATTGTCGTCTGCAACCTGTGAAAACACTATTGATAACATGGTCGAACAAATGTTACAAATTTTCATAGTATTTTAAAAATAATTCTTATTAAGATTAAAAGTTATTATACAGTACCACTAAGCCTTCTTGTGGCGACATAATATACATTTATAATCGTGCAAACAGTGCAGACCAAGATCAGCCGACACATACTAGAGTCAGTACATATTCTGAACCTCACCGCTGTAGGGTTCAAATCCCAACAGGGACTTTGTATTCTTTCATGTGAGGAAGCTATCCAGCTAGCTTACGGAACGTCGGTGGGTCAACTCGGGTGCCCGTTTGTGTCTGAAATAATGCACGGAAGGGTCTTCCTCCGCCTGTAAAGCTGGAACGTCGCCATATGACCTATACTGTGTCGCTGTGACGTAAAACACAAACAAACAAACATATTTTGAAATTTTCACTTAAAATGATTAATTAATTTGTCCAGATTGGAATATGAGCAAGTCCATTTGAAATATTTAGCAGGATTTTAGGTTCTTGTAGTCAGCGCATATAAAATAAATTGTTCTTTGTTTAGCTTACATTTGTACAGAAAGTTACAAGTTGTAATTTTTTTCTTCAAAAAAAAACAACAACAAACAAACTGACCTTGAACGAGAATAAATCATCCTCATTTCATAGTGCACTAAGTACTACGGAACGCCAGGGGAAGTAACTGGGGCAACATCGAGTAGTAGACACACCGGAAGTCACAATTTTCCACTTCAAAATTTATTGTCGTCTGCTACCTGTGTAAACACTATTGATAACATGGTCGAACAAATGTTACAAATTTACTTAGTATTTTAAAAATAATTCTAATTTAGATTAAAAGTTATTATACCACTAGATTAAAAGTAATTATACCTCTAAATCTTCTTGTGACGACATATAATATACATTTATAACCGTGCGAACAGTGCAGACCAAGATCAGCCGACACATACTTTAGTCAGTACATATTGTGAACCTCACCGCTGTAGGGTTCGAATCCCAACAGGGACTTTGTATTCTTTCATGTGAGGAAGCTATCCAGCTAGCTTACAGAACGTCGGTGGGTCTAATCGGGTGCCCGTTCGTGTCTGAAATAATGCACGGAAGGGTCTTCCTCCGCCTGTAAAGCTGGAACGTCGCCATATGACCTATACTGTGTCGTTGTGACGTAAAACACAATCAAACAAACACACATATTTTAAATTTTCTCTTAAAATGATTGTTTTGTCCAGATTGGAATAAGAGCAAGTCCATTTGAAATATTAAGCAGCGTTGAAGGTTGATGTAATCAGCGCATGTAAAATGAATTGTTCTTTGTTTAGCTTACATTTGTACAGAAAGTTACAAGTTGTTATTTTTTTCTTCAAAAAAAACTGACCTTGAACGAGAATAAATCATCCTCATTTCATATGGCACTAAGTACTACGGAACGTCAGGGGAAGTAACTGGGGCAACATCGAGTAGTAGACACACCGGAAGTCACAACTTTCCACTTCAAAATTTATTGTCGTCTGCAACCTGTGAAAACACCTTTAACAACATGGTCGAACAAATGTTACAAATTTTCATAGTATTTTAAAAATAATTCTAATTTAGATTAAAAGTTATTTGTATAATTACTGAAATGTTCTTAATGACACATAACTCGGCATATACATGCATTATGTTCATTTGATAATATGATATTGTGAACTACAGTTTTTATTTGAAACATGACTCTTTTTAATTAAGTTCACAAAGTGGTATAATTAAGTCAAAATCTGTTAGCGTTATAGGTGTTCTGATAAGGACGAAAAATTATGATCCCCGTTACATAATCATAATAAATTCTGACGCAAAACGAAATGTTTTCCAAGAACAGACTACCAAGTGACTAAAATAGCCCCACTAGTTTTCGAAAGTTCAGGCTCAAAATGGTTCATTATGAAACATTAGACAATAATGATATGGAAACCCCTGTAAAATGAATTGTTCTTTTTTTAGCTTAGATTTGTACAGAAAGTTTCTTCAAGTTGCAATTTTTTTCTTAAAAAAAAAACTGACCTTGAACGAGAATAAATCATCCTCATTTCATATGGCACTAAGTACTACGGAACGTCAGGGGAAGTAACTGGGGCAACATCGAGTAGTAGACACACCGGAAGTCACAACTTTCCACTTCAAAAATTATTGTCGTCTGCAACCTGCGAAAACACCTTTAACAACATGGTCGAACAAATGTTACAAATTTTCATAGAATTTTAAAAATGATTCTAATTTAGATTAAAGGTTATTTGTATAATTACTGGAATGTCCTTAATGACACGTAACTCAGCATATATTATGTTCATTTGGTAAGAATATATTGTAAAATTTTTATTTTAAACATGACTGTTTAAATTTTTAAGTTAGCAAAGTGGTATAATTAAGATAAAATCTGTTAGCATTATAGGTGTTTAGACAAGGATGAAAAATTATGATCCCAATTACATAGTCATAATAAATTCTGACGCAAAACAAAATGTTTTGCAAGAACAGACTACCAAGTGACTAACATAGTCCAACTAGTAAAAAATAAAAAAAATAGTAAAAATACATACATTACAAATTTTTGTTTTCTCGTTTAAAATCTTAACCTGTGGACAGCTAGCGTTTAACCTATGCTGCTGGTATCCTGCAAATCCTTGCTGTCTGATATGGTGCTTGATTAAGTCTGCGTGACAACTGTCGTCTGCTAGGATTTTTCCCGCCATTTCCTGCTTTACGTTAGCCATGATCGTTTGCTCAATGATCTGAATTTTATTTTACCATTAATAAAACAACATTCTGAAATACGTATCTAGAAGTAATATTTGGAAATATACAAACAATATTATCTAGTTTTGTCTTCCAAGCTTGTCCAGCGTTGCTTTCTTACGTGATCTAAAACAACAACAACATCGATATTATACGACTCTAAAATGTTGCATTCTGCATCTAAAATAATCAATACAATTGTTAGAAATGTCGCATTCAACTCACAGAAATAACCTAAATATGAATATTAGAAATGTTGCGTTCTGAATAAAAAAGAATCAATATTATTTTTCATTTAATTTCGCATTCTGCAACTAAAATAATTAATTAAAAATATCACATTATTCATATAAAACTGCAATATAATTTTAAAAGTGAAGCTTTGACATCTAAAAATTCAATATAAATATATAAAATGTCGCGTTCTGCATCTCTTACAAAATAAATATAACTATTTGAAATGTTATTTGACAATGATGAATAAACAATTCGACAAGCATAACCAAAACAACAATTTTCAAATCGGTCATGCTGCATCAAAGAACCGAATATATCGACAACGAATTTCGTAACTCTGCAGAAATGAAGCCTGAATGCATTGAAAAAACACGAAAGGAACTGTTTCGACAAAGAAAAACTACAATAACACACATAAAGAAAAAAACTCCCACAAAGACACTAAAATAAAGAACCAAAATTGAATAAACCCAATCACACAAAACCTCCAAACATTTGAGAAAGAAACAACCAAAATCGATAAAAACAATGAAATCAAATTATCATCAATACATATAAACATACAACATAGTCTTTGGGTTTTCAGTTTTGAAAAAAAAATCAAATTTTTAATTCCATACAATTTCGGTTATTGACATAATACCATTTATATACATGGTATGTTTATCAAATTTCTGATACTGTCAACTTTTCCAAATGTAAGTTGAATTAAATAAGTATGCTGTTATTTATGTTGTATGATGCGTGCTGTCCTTGTTCCTTCAGTATGGCTTGCTATGTTATGATGTCTTGCAAGATCATTGGTTCCTTTGGAAATTTCACCTTCTGAAACTGATAAAACTTATGAAAAAAGTTAAAAGTCACGTGCAGCTTCTTTAAAACAATAACTAGTTTTACCTGATAAATGCACACTATCTTAAGCAACATTATGTCGTCATCATTGTCATTACAACGGGCGTCCACATCAACATTACCACAGATGAGACCATTATCATCCACATGGCCATCTTAAGTATCATTATCGTCTATGGCACTGTCTTGTTCGCTATCATCAAATTAAAAACATCACGAGCGTTTACCTTTAACATTAAAAGATCTTGTATGTTGTAATTAAGGTTGTTATCACACTAAAGTGAAATTTTATATATGTATGTAATTATGCTTATAAAACAATTTTAAAACATCGAAGAATATGTAAAATATGAACTGCAAATATTAAAAAATAATAAAAAAAATTTAGTTACAGGATCTTTTACAGATCATGGATAGTAGGCCTACAATAAGTGAATCATCACATAAACATATTATAAATTGTTTACAATAAAACAATAGTATGGTGCTACAGTGAATAAACCATATATTGAGGCAATATAGGGTGTAATATGGATTTGATATGGATCTTTAGGACTCTGGAAATGAAAATGTGTGATATGGGTCTTTAGGACTCTGGAAATGAAAATGAGGCTATATGATGTGTGATATGGATTTGATATGGATCTTTAGAACTCTTGAAATGAAAATGTGGTTGTATAGGGTGAGATATGGATTTGATATTAATCTTTCGGACTCTGAAAATGAAAACGAGCCAATATGGGATGTGACGTGGATTTGATATGGATCTTTAGGACTCTGGAAATTTAAACGAGGCTATATGGGGTGTGATATGGATTTGATATGGATCTTTAGGACTCTGGAAATGAAAATGAGGCTACATGGGGTGTGATATGGATTTCATATGGATATTACCAGAGTTCTAAATTTCTAAATGTCTAAATATCCACAGTAAATCCATAATCACACATCATTTCCAGAGTACTAAAAAGATCCATATCAAATCCATATCACACCCCGTGAGATAATAACATCTCGGATTTTCTGTGAAATATTCATATTTTCCGGATTTACATATAAACGCTTTCCAGTTCACGTGAAATAAACATACGCAGATGTATAGTCTAAATAAATCATTTAAAATAACTTACATTTTCGATTGAAAGTTGGTTCTTCTACGTCTTTAAATAATAACAGAAAAAAATCAAACCTCCTTTCGTTTCCGCCATGGTCTGATCCAAACGAACTTCACACAAGTGTAGCTAACAGTAAAGTTAAAGGAAAATCACTCGACAACGAAGACGCTCGGGGATATTTGTGTATGTAATAACAACTGATTGATTCTCTTTAACACTTTCAATCCATAAAAACGGCATTAAAATATTATCCGAGCACTTTTCAGTCACATGACTTAATTGGCGATTTTATTTTATACAAAACTACTGTTAACTGTTTCCCACCTAGATTATTCGGAAGGACAATAAGTTAACGTGGTTGGTTGGCACATATCACGTTGCTCAAAAGATTTTTTCCGGTATTTGAGCATTAAGGAACAATCCCCCCACATCTCAAAAAAAGCATTTCCGGTTTCGTCATATCAGTAATGTGGTTATATTATATATTTTAATTAGAATAGGTCACACAGTGACTCTTGTAACGTATGTGAACAAGAACTAAATTGAGCGGCGCCATTACAAAACCAACATAATGAGTTTGCGACCAGCATGAATCCAGACGAGCCTGCGCATCCGCGCAGGCTGATCAGGATCCATGTTGTTCGTTATCAGTTTCTCTACTTGTTATGGATCATATTGCGCGGATCATGCTGGTCGCAAACACATGATGTTGGTTTTGTCATGGCGCGGCTCAATTAAATTAACACAGACTTTTTGTTAAAAGAAAATTACAGCATCAGACTAAGATAAGAAATGGCATCCAAGGAAAAAAAGAGAAAATAAAAAACACAGTTGTTTGACTGGTTTCGGCACATTTTTTCAACTTTTGCTGTCTGCATACAAATAAACAATTGCTGGTAAAACAAATGTATCTGCTAGTAGATATTTGATTCGACTTCAAACCTAACAATTATCAGAAAATATATCAGCTTGATTTAATCTGATTGGTTTCAACAGTTCCGAAGCAAGTTTACCAGTTCCGGTGCACATAACAAATGCCATTTGTAACACTACGTACGAAGAATGTGACTGACTATTTTTGCGAGCTAATACTAAAACTAAGTCAGTTAATTAAAACCTGTCAGCCTTATTTATTATTTTATTACTCATTCTGAGTATTGCGGTCATGCTTGGCGTAAGATGATGCAGCTGCATTTGACTTTTATCATTATTTCAAATATATAAAATAATATATATATACAGTAAGCATATATAAACATACTGATATATTCCGTGGATTGGAAAACAAGTCAAATGTGACTTATGTAAATTCCTTTCCACACATAATGTACTTGCAATAAAAAAATATGCACATATTTGTTTGTTTTATAAAGAAATATATAAGGATGGAATAAGTATTAGTGAAATAGATTACTCAGGTATAATATGGGTTAAATTTTGCAAGCATTTTTTTCGATTATTACAAGATATGTATGTTTGTTTTCTTTATATACCACCAAGTAACTCTATATATTATAATTTGCATGAAATTGGATTTTTTGAGTCACTTGAATTAAACATTCGAAAATATACGGAATTAGGTACCGTGTCGTTAATTGGCGATTTGAATTCAAGATGCGGAAAAAGGTCTGATATTTTACAAAACTGTACAGATTTTGATAGATTTATACATGTGTTAGATAAAAATGAATATTGTATTAATGAATCGAATTTTCCTCATAGATTTTCTATGGATGAAACTGTCAATACCTCGGGTATAAAATTATTAGATATATGTAGAAGTAGCTCACTTAAAATTGTAAATGGGCGTTGTGGTGACGATGCTGGGATTGGTGGTTTTACCAATATGAGTTCGAATGGAAATAGTTTGATTGATTACGTTATATGCTCTTACGAGTTATTTCCCTTTATTTCTGAATTTATTGTTCACGATGTTTATACATGCTCAACCCATGCGCCTATACAGATAAGTTTTGATGTATTTTGTGAAAATGTTTTATGTAATAATGTTATTAGTGCAAATGTTCGTAAACTTCGTTTTAAAGAAGAAAAGTTGATAGATTATAAAAATATTATGTCAAGAGAAATGCCCGTAATTGCTAATATTGTCGATAGTATTATTTCGTCAGATATTGACCTAGATAGTGGAATAAGTGACTTGTCAAGTATTCTTTATGATAAAGCCTTTTCTATTTTGGTTCAAATAAGCATATTTATAAAGATGCAGATAGAAAGAGTGAAAGGAAATTTCAAAGCCCGTGGTTTAATGAAGACTGTGAAAATGCTCGACGCGAATTGAGGTTAGCTAATAGAAAATATAGATATGATAAATCATCTGAAAATGTTAACTTATTGATTATCAACAGAAGATGATATAAACAATCTAAGCGAAAAGCAATATCAAAGTACAAGCAAAATCAAAAACATAAATTGCACGAGCTATCGAAAAAACAGCCACAAAAATTTTGGTCTGAAATAAAGAAGCTAAAATCTTATAATAAAAACAGTAGTACGTTAAGTAAAGATGATTTTTTAAATCATTTTAAAGAATTATTTACGAGTAGTGATATTTTTAATGATGAAAATGTAGAGGCGAATTTAAGTGATGATAACTTTAACTCTAATGTTGTTTATGAGCTGGATAAGGATTTTAGTGTAGAAGAAGTTGATCATGCTATATCTTCACTTAAAAGAGGTAAAAGTGCTGGTGAAGATTTACTTATACCTAAAATATTTTTTAGAATGTAAGCAATTTTTAGCACCAGTGATTTGTAAATTGTTTTTAATTATATGTATTCAAATTGTATATATCCTATTAGTTGGACTAAAGGAATTATTGGGCCAGTACCTAAAAAGGGAGACTTAAATGATGTAAATAATTATAGAGGGATAACACTTACAAGCGTTTTTGCTAAAATTTTCTCAATTTTATTAGATAATAGATTAAGGAAATGGGCTGATAGTAATAATTTATTGACAGATGTACAATTTGGATTCCGTAAAGGAAGAAGTACAATAGATTGTATTTTTGTTTTAAATTCTATCATAAACAAAAAATATTACACAATGAAAAAAAAAGAAACTGTTTTTAGCTTTTATTGATTTTAAAAAGGCGTTTGATGTTGTTTACAGGGACGGTGTTTGGTATAAACTTATAACAAATGGAGCTTCTTCAAAAATAGTTAACATGTTACGAATTATGTATGACAACGTTAGATCATGTATAAGGGTGAATGGTTCTTTGACAGATGATTTCCCAACTTTTATGGACGTGAAACAAGGAGAGCCATTGCCTCCTCTTATGTTTTTATTTTTCATAAATGATATGTATAATTGTATGTTGACTCAATCTGATGATATTTTCAGTCTAGATGAAATACAGATGTTTATGTTATTATTTGCTGACGACACTGTTTTATTTTCATATACTGTTGAACACATACTGGTCTACAAAATTTGTTAAATAACATGAACATGTATTGTAAAGCATGGAATATTACTGTTAATACTGATAAAACTGTAGTCTGGAAACAGAACTCAAGATTATGATATATTCTATGATAGTGAAAAACTAGAAGTTGTGAGAACTTTTACATACTTAGGTGTGACGCTTTCTTCTAATGGTCGTTTTTATCAAGCACAAAAATCGCTTGCTAATCAAGCTTTAAAAGCTTTATTTTCTTTAAATGCATTATTTGATAAGTTAATTTTGAGATACCAGATAAATTAAAATTATTTGATACCATGATATTACCTATATTAAATTATGGATCAGAAATATGGGGGCTACATAAAGCCCCTGACATTGAAAGAGTACATTTGAAATTTTTGAAACAGTTGTTAGGTGTAAGGCAACAAACTGTAAATACAACAGTGTATGGAGAATTAGGAAGATTTCCATTAATTGTATATAGAAAGATAAGGATATTGAAATTTTGGTACAGAATTCTTAAGAATAACGACAAACTTATTTATAGAATTTATAGTATGAGAAATGATAATGATGTTTTATTAAACAAGTGGTCCAGTGATGTACGAGATTTGTTGAATGTGTTAGGTTTTCCGTTTTTATGGAATAATCAAAATATTACAAATGATCAACTAAATATTTTAATAGCACGAATAAAAGATCAATACTTACAACAATGGCAAAGTGAAATCAACAGTTTACCTAAATTAGAAACTTATTGCATATTTAAAAATGAAAATGTTGCGGAAAAATATTTGTTATGTGTTAGTTATTTAAATTATCGTACTACTTTATGTCGATTTCGATGTTCTGCTCTCAAATTACTGATAGAGGAAGGTAGACACAGGAATATTCTAAGATCTGAACGAATCTGTTTACGTTGTAACATGAATGTTGTTGAAAATGAGTATCATTTTCTATTAGTGTGTCCCTTTTATAGAGAAATAAGATATCGTTGCCTTCCTAATTATTACTGTTCTTGGCCTAGTATCCAGAAATTTAGAAATATTATGACATCTAGCCAAAAAAGTATTATAAATAAACTGGCAAAGTTTTTATACCTAGCTACATGTAAACGAGATACGTATAATCAATAAATCTGACTGTTTAAAAACATATATCTATTTCTTTACACTTTTCTCAATAATATTTTTTGTGGGTGTGTGTGTGTTTGTTTGGGTTATTCTCATTGTTACCAAATGTATTTTATTTTATTTTGTTGTTTGTTTGTTTGTTTGTTTTCTTGTCATATTACATGCACATTATATCATATGTATGGCAATGAACATATTGTATGTTTATGCTGAATAAACTCTTGAAACTTGGTTCGAATAATACAGAAAAGGGTAATCAGATAAATAATTAAAATGAATAAATTTGTGAGAACAATATTATCTAGAGTAGTAGGAAAAGAAAACTTCTGTTTCAAGATTGTTTCATAATATTGGGAAATTACTCCAAACAATTTCTGTTACAAAGTAAAATATTGTTTTTAACTAGTATTCAATTTAAGTAAGTTTTTTCAAATGATTTTGTTTAGAATGTTTCAAGAAAAAAAGAGAATAAAATATTTAAATGAAGTTTTGAATTTAGATAAAGAATAGAGAATATATGTCTGCACATAATATTATCGGGAAGTGATGGACAGAAAAAAAGTTGATATTAGTTAGTAAAACGTTTGGAAGCTAGGATAAACTGTTGTACAATGATTTTTTCGTTCGTGTTAAAGCTCACGCGCTCGTCTCCGTACAAGAGATTGTTAAGTGTCAGGGGACATGGTAGGGGGCGTAAATACATGCTTCTAATGATATCATAACGAGGACATGAAAAGAAAAAGTGATGCACGGTCTCTATTTCGCCACATAGACATAATGGAGACTGGATAATAGACTTTCTATGAAGGTCAAAGTTCAGGGAGCTACAATCTAAACAAAGGCGTGCGTGTAATATTTGGCCTATACGACTTCCTACATTAAAGAAAGGGGAGACTTTTAATATTTGCCTATATAAGATGACTTGGTGACTTATATGTCATAAAGTATTACCTCCTTCAAATAACAATCCCCCTATGAAGTTTGAATATTGTGGGCCAAATGGAACTTAAGTTATGTTCCGGAAACCAAATTGCTAACATTTTGGGTTTAGGGGCTTTTTTCTTTGTTATTTTCTTTGTTTTCTTAAGGGCTACTGCCCATAAACCCTTTGATCACGGAATGAACCTATTGTTCTCTTTTGTTCTCTTTACTGTTATATAGCCCCTAAACCCAAAATGTTTGCTCGGACGGACGGACGCCAGGGGGTATAACATAATATGCCCGAAATTCTTTCGAGCATATAATAAAACGCACATCTAGATCAATTCATTTAAATCAACATTGTTCTTCCTTCCATACATTACTAGGCCACTGTTTGGAATTTATATGGTATTAAATTAGCGTTATAACGCCTTTTGTTTTGCGTTATTACGCCTTTTGGTTCGCGTTATTACGCCTTTTGATTCGCGTTATAACGCCTTTATTCGCGTTATTACGCCTTTTGATTCGCGTAATTACGCCTATTGTTTTGCGTTATTACGCGAATAAAGGCGTTATTACGCCTTTCAATTCGCGTAATAACGCCTTTATTTGCGTTATTACGCCTTTCAATTCGCGTTATAACGTCTTTATTCGCGTTATAACGCCTTTGATTCGCGTTATTACGCCTATTGTTTTGCGTTATTACGCGATTAAAGGCGTTACTACGCCTTTTGATTAGCGTTATAACGCCTTTATTCGCGTTATTACGTCTTTCAATTCGCGTTAAAACGCCTTTCAATTCGTGTTTTAACGCCTTTATTTGCGTTATAACGCGAAACAAAAGGCGTAATAACGCGAATCAAAAGGCGTAATTACGCGAATAAAGGCGTTATAACGCGAATCAAAAGGCGTAATAACGCGAACCAAAAGGCGTAATAACGCAAAACAAAATGCGTTATAACGCTAATTTTTGTACCATATAAATTCTAAACAATGGCTTAGTTATGTAAGAAAGGAAGAACAAAGTTGATCTAAATGAATTGATCAAGATGTACGTTTTATTTTCAATTCTGTACGGATACGTCCTAAGACCACAGTTTGATTTCTTTAAATCTTTTATTAGGAAATGCTTTCGTCGGATTAGAGGTTACTATCATCCAACTTTAGATACTTTTCTACAAGGACAAAGAAGACAATGCCTCCTATAATTGTAACTTAACAGAAACACTTTCACCCTTCGAAGCATACCTATCAATAATTAAGATATACTTTCACCCTAATGTGATTTACTTATACCTTACGTTTTTTCAAATTCTTGTTACCTATAGCCTATTACCTATGGCGTAATTGGGAACGACATTCACATAATTAGAAGATACTACAGGTTATTAAGTAATTATACAGGACATATCCGTAGATAATTGAACATATGACGCAAATATAAGATAAGATAAGATATAAGAAAAGAAAAGAAAAGATAAGAAAAGAAAAGAAATTCATTAAATATAGTGTGTTTAAAATCAATGTTGTGATACATGTGAATTCAGAGTAACTGTATTTAAGTCCAGTCCAATGGACCTATAAGACACCAAGTCATCTTATATTGGCAAATATTAAAGAGTCTTCATTAGTTTATGACAAAAAGTTTGCATTATTACTGTGCAAATGGAATGATAGTTATTGAAAATGTATATTGTATTATTCTATAGGAGTTTAAATCTTAAGCAATAAATTCAGATCAATATTGGTCTTCCTTTCTCACGTTACTAGGCAATTTGATTAGTATAAATACGGTATTAAATTGGCATTATAATGCGTTTTAATTTGCGTTATTACGCCTTTTGGTTCGCGTTACTACGCCTTTATTCGCGTTACTACGCCTTTTGATTTGCGTTATTACGCCTTTATTCACGTTATTAAGCCTTTTGATTCGCGTTATTACGCCTTTATTCGCGTTATTACGCCTTTTGATTCGCGTTATAATGCCTTTATTCGCGTTATTGCGCCTTTTGATTCGCGTTATAACGCGAATAAAGGCGTTACTACGCCTTTTGATTCGCGTTATGACGCCTTTATTCGCGTTATTACGCCTTTTGATTCGCGTTATAACGCGAATAAAGGCGTACATACGCCTTTTGATTCGCGTTATAACGCCTTTTTTCGCGTTATTACGCCTTTTGATGCGCGATATAACGCCTTTATTCGCGTTATTACGCTTTTGATTCGCGTAATAACGCCTTTGCATTTTTATTTTTTTAATTTTATTTTACACTTTTAGGCTTTCGTAATAATCTATCTTTTAATTGTATCCATAAAATACATAAATTGACAAAAATATGAGCCGCGTCACGACAAAACCGACTTAATGTGTTTGCGACCAGCAAGGATCCAGACAAGCCTGCGCATCCGCGCAGTCTGATCAGGATCCATGCTGTTCGCTATCAGTTTCTCTACTTGTAAGAGGGTTAATAGGCGAACAGTATGGATCCTCATCAGACTGCGCGGAAGCGCAGGCTGGTCTGGATCCATGCTGGTCGCAAACCTATTATGTTGGTTTTGTCGTGACGCGGCTCATATTTAGTTCAAATAATATGTGTCAACACTGATATAGACATCAATATTTATTAATCCTCCATTTTGCTTTATCTTCTGCATTTTATTTTATAATTCAGTTTTCTATGAAGCGTATATGGTACATCCTGTTGGCGCGTTCATGTAGGGGGATACTAGTTATGGTATGTCAACATACTTCAATAGAACACATTATGTCGACATAAATAAATTGACTTGTATACACAACATTCCAGTATCGCTATTTAATATGGAAGCTTGAATTGACCCCCCGAGATGCCGTGTTCGAGATAATACGCATGTGCTAACATCAGTTCAGACATCATCACATTTTTTGTCTACATTTTCCATAAGACGATCTAATTTATATCGATATATTTTTTTTTCGATAAAATGTTTATATTTTCTCAACATCAATCCATGCAACTTAACATACCTTTTGTTCTTTTAATTGTTTACCAATCGATTAGTGCATCTTTCTATATAATTCTATGAAAAGTAAATTAACGAGGTCGAAAATTCTGATGGGTAAAATAAAAAAAATATGAATTGCTGTCTTTCCCTTTATTATGCATAGGAAAATTTATTTTTAAATATTCATACTCTTTTTCAAGATGTGGGAGCAGTATTTCCTGGATTTGAAGTAAGCAAATTAAGAGATGCTCTCGTGACACATTACTTCCGGCTAGGATATACCTGGAAAGAAATACTAGTACATGTATCTGCACACAACATTATGATAACTCTTCGACAGATCCGTCGGATCGTTCAACGCTTAGGACTAAGAAGATACGGTTTGTACTCTCCTTTACCGAGGGTTATAAACGAAGTAAGGCAAATTTTTCTCAAATCCGGGCTACCGTACAATCTGGAGGGTATTAAAGTCATCAGGTAAAGTTGAGAGACAAATAGTCAAGGCGATGGATCCCAGCTGGTATCAACTTACGAATAAGGCGTCGGTTACGCAGACGAATATATGTCAATCGAGGTCCTAACTTTATTATTCACATTGACGGATACGATAAGCTTAAAACTTTTGGGATATCAATACATGGGGCTATTGATGGTTACTCAAGAAAGGTGCTGTGGCTGAGAGCAGCATACACAAATAACGATCCAAAGATTATTGCAAGATATTACATTGAATACATTAAAACAATAAATCAACTGCCGATGGTTGTTCGTGCGGATTACGGCACAGAAAATTCTGTCGTTCGAGATCTTCAAATGGCTTTAAGATATTATCATGGCGATTGTATGTCTGGAAGAAAAAGCTTCTTATATGGGCGATCAACTTCAAACCAGCGTATTGAAGATTTTGGGTTTTATTGAATGACAATTTTACAACCTTTTGGAAAAACTTTTTTAAAGATCTTCGCGATACTGGCTACTTGCATGATGATGACCCCGTTCATACTGAATGTGTCTTTCTTTAATCCAGCAAGATCTTGATAAAGTAGCTGAAATGTGGAATCACCACCGAATTCGAAGACAAGTTTAGATTGAAAGCCCAACAGGTGTTTCCCCCGATATGATGTACTATCAGCCACAATTAAGTATTCAATGGTGTGAACATATGTCCTTTCTCAAAGATACACTTCAATGACTCCAAGGCTTGGCTGTAGGGATATTAGAAGAAGTAACTGGTCGGGACAGAGATCAAACTTCAACAGCCAAGCACACTTGATATCGCTACTGTTCTGTTTAAGGAACTAACGGAATACCTTGACAATTTGTAAAATAATGTTGTTTTTTGT